>NW_006408633.1:4373868-4397821 GCF_000296735.1 Chrysochloris asiatica
ATTAGGAAAATAGCTGCACAAGACCTTTTTAAAGTGTTGAAGAACAAAGATGTCAGCTTGAGGACTAAGGTGCGCCTGACCCATGCCATGGTATTTTCAATAACCTCATATGCATGTGAAAGCTGGACAGTGAATAAGGAAGACCGTAGAAGAATTGATGTTTTTGAGTTATGCTGTTGGAGGAGAACACTGAAAATGCCATGGACTGCCCAAAGAACCAATAGAAGCATTTTGGAAGTAGTGCAGCCAGAGTGCTCCTTAGAGGCCAAGATGGCCAAACTTTGTCTCTCATACTTCAGACATATCATCAGGAGGGACCAGCTGCTGGATAAGGATATCATGTTTGGTAAGGTGGAGGGTCAGAGAAAAAGTGGAAGACCCCAACGAGATGGTCTGACCAAGAGGCAGCATCGATGGACTCAAGCGTAGCAACAGTAGTGAGGTTGTCCCAGGATCGGGCAGTGTTTCCTTCTGCTTTGCATAAGGTCGCTATGAGTCAGTACCAACTCGATGGCACCTAACAACAGCAACAACAAACCACATAAGTGATTAAAATATGTTGATTCATCCAAAGCACTTAGAACTGTAATAACTACACCAGTGACTGTAATAACTGCACTCACTAAAAAATGTTGTTGTAATATTAGAGGTGAGATTTCTGTATTTGATTCAACAATAGGAATCAACTTTGTGTTGTTTGGAATAGTAAGGACCAAAGGATATTAGAAGGTGAGAAAATTATATATTTTTTTACTATACTTCTATATTCTGGTTCAAAATATAGGTAAAACCCTGGTTGTTAAAAACAGAAAAATAGTGGGGGGAAAAAAGCCTCTCCCTAAGTATGACTCGATGGCACCTAACAACAACAACAACAAGTTATGTCCTGATGCTCTGTGAGTATGTTCCACTGCTATTCAAAAGGTTTTCAGTGGCTAAACTTCCAGAAGTAGTTTGTCTCTCCTTCTTCCTAGTTTGTCTTAGTCTGGAAACTCAGCTGGAAACTATCCACTATGGATGACACTGGCTGGTATTTAAAATACCAGTGGCATAGCTTCCAGCATCACAGTAACATACAAGTCACCACGGTACAACAAACTGACAGACACAGACCATGTCTGTTGTTGTACATAGACCATGAAGCAGTCATCCGAACAGAACAAGGGGACATTAAATGGTTTAAAATCAGGAAAGGTGTGTGCCAGAGTTGTATTCTTTTGCCATACTTATTCAATCCCTATGTTGAGCAAATAATCCAAGAAGCTGGGGTCTATGAAGAAAAACGTGGCATCAGGATTGGAGGAAGACTCATTAACAACTTGCAATATGCTGATGATACACCCTTGCTTACTGAAAGTGAAGTGGACTTAAAATACTTACTCATGAAGATCAAAGACTACAGCCTTCAGTATGGGTCACACCTAAATGTAAAGAAAATGAAAATCTTCACCAATACATAACATTCTGCCAAATGGAGAATAGATTGAAGTTGTGAAAGACTTCATTTTGCTTGGATCAACTATCAACTCTCATGGAAACATCAGTCAAAAAATCAAACAATATATTGCATTAGGCAAATCTGCTTTACAAGACCTTTCTAAAGTGTTCAAGAGCAGAAAAGTCAATTTGAGGATTTAGGTGTGCCTGACCCATGAGGTATTTTCAGTAGCCTCATATGCATGTGAATGTTGGACAATGAAAAGGAAGACCATAAGAGAACTGATGCATTTGAGAAATGGTGTTAGAGAAGAATATTGAAAGTCCCATGGACTGCCAGAAGAAAAAAATCACCAATATATGTTGGAAGAAGTACAGCCAGAATGCTCCTTAAAAGCCAGGATAGCGAGACTTTATTTCTCATACTTTGAGCATATTATCTGGAGGGACCAGTCCCTGGAGGAGGACATCATGCTTGGTAAAGTGAAGGGTCAGCAAAAAAGAGGAAGCACTCCCAGTCAGATGGATTGGCACAGTGGCAGCAGCAATGGGTTCAAATGTAACAACAATTGTGAGGATGACACAGGACCGGGCAGTGTTTCTTCCTGTTGTTCATAAGGTTGCTATGAGTTGTAATGGACTCAACAGTACCTAACAACAACAGCAAGTTATTTCCTAAATCAAGTCTGGCAAAAGGCCATTGGCTACCACTCAACAGACGTCTAATCGGTATCTATTAAGTGCCAGACTTTCCTAATGAATGCTGGGAAAATATAAATGTACGAGTGATAACATGCCTCTTCCTCCCCTCCATCATAGGATAGCATATAATTTAGTGAGCAAGAAAGGACAATGAGCACATTATTTCAAAGAAATTTCAATTTGGTCATTATTCTTATAGGACAAGACAACTTTGGAAAATCTATAGGAAAGCCTTGTGTGGTTGCTGAGTTGAAATTGTGGCACACAACCACCACCACCATTCCAGTTCATGGAATGTTTATTTCAGCTTATTATCAACTTTCTAATTATCTATTGCTCTATTAATAATACCTCTTCATTAATATATGACAGGAAAGCAGAAATTGGAGGGAGGTGGTAATGAATGAACAGAGAAAATATTATTTTAGTGAGAATACCAACAATTTAGGTCAAACCAATGTACACTGTAGGTGTTTAATGAGAAAACATGCTTAAGATAATCATCCCCTGCTTCCACTTTATTATCTAGAGATGTTCTGTCCAAGAATAGGATATATCCTATGATGAAGCAACATTACAGCATTTGATTAAAAGTTACGATTCTAACCAAGGTAGTTTATTACTCCAGAAAGACAAGAAAGGGATTGGGATCCAGAAATAATGAAATTTATAAAGTGTTCTTATCAGTTTACCACCCAAGAAATCTACTAAACACCCAGTTCAACCCTTTAAACAATGTCTTCCATAAGTACAACACTTTGCAGTTTACAAATACTTTCCCTATACTACTATCACATGGACTTTATAATAAAGCTATGATCTGGACAAAGGCAAGTATTAATATTCTTCCCCTTCTTCATATGAGAGAAATGGAGATTAAACAAAGTTCCAAATGATTAGTAGTCAGGACTTCTAATTATGTGACCTTTTAATGACATAATTTTAAATTTCACTTTTTTTCTTAATTAAAATAATGGGTTCCCTGGAACACAGATGTTTCTAAGGCTAGAGGAGGGCTAACCTGAGGAGAAGTACCTGGAAAGTAATATACTAACTGTTACATAGAACATGTATGAAAGCGCATGTCATGTTTCTAAGCCTTGGGTTACCAGCCCTGCAGTTCTAGAGTTAGGGTTGAGATATGGAAACACAAACCCGATGACACCTTTGCCTGACAAAGCATGTGGCAATAAGAAGTACTTTGGTTGACACAGTCACTGGTGAGCAGCTGTAATTGCATAAGTCCAAATATTAGCTGGCATCTCAGTCTTCTTGCATTCTTCAAGTCCAGTGCAAAATGTTCTAGAAGAACAATGTGCCTATTGCTGTGACTTGACAGGTGATTCTGTATGTGCCTGTAACAATTACTCCAGGTCAAAAGTGAAAGGCACAACGGGACAAATCTGAACAGATCTTCCCAAATTATGTTTCCATTTTCTCATCCATAAAATGAAATCAGAACCAAACTGGAAAGGGGAGGTTCCATTGTTATTGTAAGAAGGTCCCAGCAGCAGCTGAAGGAATGAGGTTTGGTGAGACCACAGAAGGTCAGCAATGGCCTAGTCCGCACTGAGAAAGACTGTGGCCCCAGCCTCAACTCTTCACTGAAGTGGCAGACAGTGACTAAAATTAGAGCTCCAGGTTCCAAATAGGTTGTGATTCAGTGCTATCTTAGAGCTGCTGACAGCATTACCATATAAGGAGAATATATGTGGAGACATACATCGATCTCGATGCTCATAAAACCACGTCAACTACTGATCTGCTATGCCTGAACAAAAGGTCAAATTCTGAGTTTTTCCTGACCCTGTAGACAGGTCCTACAAAACAGGATTTATTCAATTCTGATTTCCAAGAGAGGACGGTGAGAGAAATTAAAATAATTTGTATCATCCTGCTTTTGAAATGAAATTCAACATACCTTGTTAATTACAGTTATAAACAAACACTTGATCATATTATCTGTTTCAACCTACACCTAATAATATTTGCCCTCATTCTTTCATCTTCTCTTCTTTACTCAGTTATTGTTCATTCATCTTTGTGGTGTTCATCTGGAGGATTTTTTTTTCTTTCTTTCTTTCTGGTCAATAATTGATATACTTGGCACCTTTTTTAAAGTGTAGAATCAAGCCCTGACTCCCAGAAGCTCTGTGAGAGGGGGAAAGGTGACATCATACTGTTTGCATAATACAGACAAAGCAACTGCTGTAATTAGTTTTCCACACACTTTTTTTTATTGTTCTTAGTGACCAATGAAAATAATCAAAACCTGGACACAAACTCGCAAGAAAAACTATTACCTCAAATTCCCTTCTGGGCTAGAACAGGAAATACTTTTACACAGTGAACAGTAAACATATGGAACTTTTTATCCCCAAAACATACACAGACTGAAATATAAATGGCTTCTGGAAGGTTTGGGAAATAATCATGAATACAAAATTAAGAAATTGATAATACAAATGTTGAGGATGTGGTGCAAAGGAAATGCTACCCACTTGGTAGGAGAGTAATTTTGTTCAACAACTTGATGCTATGTTATAAAGTTAAACATGTACCTACCTTATGATCCAAGAGTTCCACTTCTAGTATATACCTTAGAGTAGGGGTGGGGAACGTTGGCCCGCTGGCCACATAAGGCCCTCAAAATCATTTGGTCTGGCCCTACCAAGGCAACCGCAGTTTTAGCCATTACATTGTTGTTGTAAAGTACCGTGGAGTCGATTCTGACTCACAGAGACCCTGCGCAGGGTTTCCGAGGCTGCAAATCTTTATGGGAGCAGAAAGCCTCATCTTTCTCCCGCGAAACAGCTGGTAGTTTCGAACTGCCAATCTTGAGGTTAGCAGCCATATTCATAACCACTAAGCTAAGGAGCTCTGGTAGCGTAGTGGTTACGAATCGGGTGGCGAGACGCAGGGTCAGCAGTTTGAAACTACCAGCGGTTCCGCGGGAGAAAGATGAGGCAGTCTGCTCCCGTAAAGATTTACAGCCTCGGAAACCCTGTGTAGGGTCGCTATGAGTCGGAACCGACTCCAAGGCACATAACAACAACAACAACAAGCTCCCAGAGCTCCTTAGCCATCACATTAGGGGTACATTAATTAAATGTTTGACCAAACATAGTAGGCTAATTTTTAAGTTGATAATGTTGATAACCATGAATGATGTTATTATACATTTTAGCAGAAAAAAGATTCCCCACTCCTGCCCTAGAGAAACCCTAATAAATGTTCTTCAGAAAATTATAAAAGAATGTTCATAGAGGCAATGTCCATAAATAGCAAAAGCTGGAAATAACCCAAATATCCATGAATAGGATAAGAGATCAACAGATTGTACTGCAGTACAGTCATGAAATGGAAGACAGCATTGAAAATGAGTAAACTTTTCTACATGCAGATATATGGACGGGTGCTTGAAACAGTATTGGTCAGAAGACTTCTTATATGACATAGTATGATACCATTTTTATAAAACTCAAAAGCAAGCAAAACTAAAAATTATGTGGTCTTTTAGAGAGCATTATAGATGTGAATCCTGGTATGGCATTGGGCGTTAATGCGCTGGACTACAAAATCGGTTTCAATTGCAAGGTCAGCGGTTCAAGCTCACCAGTCACTCCTCAGAAACCCTATACAGGGTCACTTGGGTCCGAATCAATTCAATGGCACTTAACAACAACAACACAGATGTGATTAGTATACCTGGATGGTGTAAATGGTTAAGCTTATGACCAGTAACCAAGAGGTTAGTCATTCGAACCCCCTCAGAGATACCTTGAAAGAAAGGTCTGGTGATCTGAAAGGTCACACACAGTCTTATAAAATGTCATGAAGAGTGATTATACTCTGACATGGGGTCACTATGAGTTAAAATCACCTTGACAGCATCAAGTACATATATGATAGAACTAAGTTAAAAATCAAAGGAATGATAAACACAAAATTCAGAATTATGGTTTCCTCTGGGATTGAGAAGATACAAGTAAACTTAATTCTTAAATTGGGTGGAGTTCACAAGTGTTTATTTAATTGATGCTTCACAGCTTACACGTACATGACATATTTTTGGGGGTACTTAATGACCTTTGAATGGAAAATGACAATGTTTCATTTACTTCCTTAATCTCTTAGGCCAATGTGAAGGAAAACATCTCCCATACTTTAACTAAAAATGTTATTTGATACTGTCTCAGTTACCTAGTGCTGTCATAACAGAAATATCAGAAGTGGGCAGCTTTAAGGAACAGAAATTTGTTTTCTCACAGTTCAGCAGTCTTGAAGTCGGAATTCAGGGTGTTGGTTTGCGGGGAGGGTATTCTTTCCTTTTATATTTCTTTCAGCTTCTAGCATCTACCAGCAATCCTTAATGTCCTTGGGCTTGGAGATGCAATTGTCTTTGGTGTCTGTCTTCCTTTCCCCTTCCGTGTGGGTTTCTGTACCTGCTGTTGTTGTGGGCACAGTGACCCTATAGGACAGAGCAGAACTGCCCTATAGGGTTTACTACACGATCATCTTCACAGGAGAAGAACACTAGGTCTTTTCTCCCCACGAGTGACTGGGTGGGTTTGAACCACCAACCTTTTGATTAATAGTCAATCTCAAACCTTTGTATCCCCCAGGGACCTTATTTACAGGTACACAGGATAGAACTTCAACACATATTTTTAAGGGACACAATTCAATTCATAACAGGTTCCAATAATCAGACAAAACTCTATACAAAGTGAACCATTGGTCTGATCAAGGATGTCTTTTTCTAAGAAAACAAATTCTAATTTCAAAATAATAGATATTTATTTTAGAAAATTTGGAAAATGAGAAAACAGTAAGAAAAAAATTAGGACACCTATACAACTATGTCGATAGAATTATTTTCTGTGTGTATGTAAAATTGGAATCAATATTGTTGTTGTTAAGTGCCATTGAGTTGGGACCGACTCATAGTGACCCTGTACAGGGTTTCCAAGGCTTTACATCTTTTTGGAAACAGAAAGCCTCATCTTTCTCCCATGGAACAGCTGGTGGGCTCTAATCTCAGACCTTGTGGTTCACAGTCCAGTGCTTATTATATGGAGCCACTGCACTTCCAGAATTAATATACCATTTAAAAAATGTATTTTCCTATTTAAATTTGGAATTTTGTTTCCTTGAAGACAGCAAATGGAGGCTGTATTTATATGGTGTAGTCAGAATCTAATGTTATAAGTTCTATTATGTAAGTGAACTGTATAAATAACTTAAATTTTAACATTTCCTTCACCAAAAAATGTAAAGAGTTAGAGCTGGACATTCAAACTCAAGGCTATCAAGCCTACTTTACTATCATTTTTGGCTTCCAAGTCAAATCTTGTGTGACGAGATAGAGGGAGTTTTTCTTTTGATGACCTGTTTTTGTAAACTCTTATCTCAAAAAAGAATACATTTTTCTGAAAGATTTTCAAAAGAGTTTATTTCTGAATTTTTTTTAACATAGGAAATCTCTTTTCTCTTACATATTTATTATTTTATAGACATTGTTCCTATTCCTGATAATAATACAAAAGATTAATGGTATACTTTTAATTTTGTGTATATGTATCTTTAAAAGTTTATTCTTTTAAAAATACCTCAAGGGTTGAGATGATATATACTATCAGAGTTAGAATATATTTTGAATGCATATAGGCATATGGCATAAGGAATTCTAAACATTTATAGTTAGTGCTAGCCTGGGAAAGGTAAATCAATATTCCACACCTAATTTGCCAGTGAGTCCCTAGATAGTGTAAATGGTTAAGCTCTCAGCTACAACGGAAAGATTCATGGTTTAAATTCAGCCAACAGTGCTGTGCAAGAAAGGCCTGGCAATCCATTTTCAAAAGATCACAGACATTGAAAACCCCAGGTTACTTAGTGCTACTCTTTGCACACATGCAGTCACCACAAATCAGAATCGACCCAACGACAACTGGTTTAGTTTCGGTATTTTACTTGGCCAAAGACACTGACACCACTCCAGAGTGTTGGATTCACCACTTCTCTTGGGGAAGTGGTGGGACATTGTTTTTCTCACTTAAAAAAAGATAAGATGCTTCAGGAAGCTCACAGTGAACATAAGGATATGCTGATACTCATTTCCTCTTATTTGATATTAGTGACATTACAAAAAGATAATGGGAAAAGGAGAAGATGATAAATGTGAGCCCAAAGCAGTATTTTCAGCTGACTTTATTTGTGAACTAGTTTATTATAAAGGTAGATGCTTTAAAAATAAAATATCTATAAGATTGGGGGACAAAGGTAAAGCTATCAAACCGACATAGCTGTCTACCAGGTATTAGAATCAATGTAGTAAAAATGCCAGCAGTTTTAATTTAGCCTCTTGAAAGGCTTATGTACTGTTTCCCTCCAACCACAAAAGAAAAACACAGCCACAGGACAAATGATCATATGAGTGTTTTATAAGATATTAAAAACTGGAGCAACAATACAACTTGTGTTAAGATTAAAGTTTAATTTTTTGTTGTTGTTGTTTAGCTCTTTTCATCTAAAAATTTTTAGACTACCTTTAGAGAAATTTCTCAACTGTTTCCTTGCTGGAAACAGTTGAAAAGCTTTATAAGGTCAAGGTTACTAAGGAGATTTGGTTTATACATTTCCTTTAAAAAAGAGAAAGAGAAGAAACGAAGGGGTCCTTCATTAACTTACAAGACTGAGCTTTGTAGAGAAAGATAAGGCAGATCTGAATGTAAAGCTTTGATCTTTCACCCTCATTTCTAGAAACAGGCTGTTTGTTTGGTGCATCTCAGAGAAGCAGGTGCTTTTAAATGGCCCTCCCTCAAGACTCCTTAGCAGCTAACCAAGTCCAGTGGCTCTCATCCAACTAACTAATCCAAGGAGTTCTTTCAAGTAAATCAAGACCTCCCCCAGAAACTTCATACAAAGCTGTGTAAGAGAAGCCATAGAAATCTAATAAAACAAAACACAGCTGATTCGTGTGAGGACATTAGTAGCACTTGAGTTATAAAACAGCACTCAAATGAAGATCAAAAGGAGGCAGGGGGAGACATGTCTAACTATCCTTGACTCTGAATCCAATTTAGAAATCAAATTTGATTAATATTTCTGAAGGACTGAAGAGTCTACAAAGAAAAGAACTGGAAACTCCCCCCCCCCCCCCCCCAGGGAAAACACAGCATAACTGGAAATGGAATCAGATGGAAACTTTCTAAGGCAAGAAATAAAATCAGAGGCTGGACACTCATGTTCTTTGGAGCACTGTTCACAACAGCCAAAAGGTGGAAAAAACCTAAATGCCCATCAATAGATGAATAGATAAAAGATACATATATTCTAATAGACACTAGAATATTGTTTAGCCCTAAAGAGGAATGAAGTTCTGATACATGTTATAACATGCATAAACCATGAAAATGTTGTTGTTAAGTGCCATCGAGTTGGTTCTGACTCATAGCAACCCTGTATAGGGTTGCCAAGGAGCAGCTGGTAAGTTTGACCCGTCGGTGTTGCAGTTCAAATCCACCTTGCAGTCATGTGCTTATCTTACAGCACCACAGTGAAATAAACAGAGAAGGATCCCACTGACATGAAATACTGAGAATAGGCACATTCATAGAGACTAAAGTTTACTAGTAGTTACCTGGAGATAAAAGAAGGAGGCCTGGTGATGCAGTGGGTTAACATTAGGCTGTTAACTGCAAGATCGGTGGTTCAAATCCACCAGTCACTCTTTAGAAGACAGATGAAGCTGTAAGTTCCTGTAAAGATTTAGTCTTGGAAACCCTATGGGCAGTTCTACACTGTCCTAAAGAGTCCCTATGAATTGGTATAGACTCGAAGGCAGTGGGTGGGAAGGTGGTCGGGTGAGAAGGCGGAGAAAAGGGAAAAAGACTGCTTAGAGGTTACTGAATTTATGTTAATGATGATTGAATAACTTGGAAAAGATTACACAACATGATGAGCATACACAATGATGTCAAAATTATCAAATTGCCAAATATTTATATATATATTTGTTGTGAAGTGCCATGGAGTCAGTTCTGACTGATAGCAACCATGTATAGGGTTTCTGAGGAGCAGCTGGTGAATTTGAACCACTGACCTTATGGTTAGCGGGTCAGTGCTTATTCTACAGTGCCACACCAGGGCTCCATATATATGTATTTACTACAAGTGGACTCCATACACACACACACACACACATATATCTATATATATCACAAGTGGAGTCCTGGTGTGGCACTGTAGGATAAGCACTGGACTACAAACTGAAAGGGCTGTTTGAACCACAAGGTCAGAGGTTTAAACACACCAGCTGCTCCTTGGAAACCCTATACACAGTCACTATGAGTTGTAACTGACTCGACGGTACTTAACAACAACAAAAATAAAAACAAAGACAGCGGAGTCCTCTCTCCTGTACTCATTTAGACTAGATGTGCAATCGTGGTACTTTCCGTGGGCAATTTCAACCAGAATTAGTGTTCTTACAGGACGGCCAGGTCTATGCTCATGCATATTCAAATCACAATGAGCCTTTGCCTGTATTTAAACTGTTGCCCTCCTAATTTTTATGCCAAACCAGAGATAGACTTTACCTGTTGAGGCAGGTTTCGCAGAGCACAGGACTGCAACAGAAGCTAACACTTTCCATTCTAGGGTGCTGGCCATTAACTGGGTGACCTTGAGAAAGTTGGTCTTCCTGTGTGTGCCCCATCCTTCTGAGGGGAGCACTAGAGATGGTCCTCGGCAATGTTCTTTCCAGTTCTGAAGTTCTGTGCCAAACAAAGATGGGTGTGGAGTCAACACAAGAGGAGTCAGCATGTGTCTGAGCTTGTTTGACTCCCCACCTCCTGCCTCAGCACTGGGGCAGGACACACTGATGTAGATTTTTAGGTGGGGGAGCACAGGACCTCCTAAAACTCAAGGGGGTGGTTACACTGATTTGGCAAATGACTTGAGCCCAAGACACTCTAATAGAAAACAACGTTCTGGTTCTGACTGAAAACTTCTTCAAGTGGTCTTACCACTTCCAGTTGCTATTGAGTTGGTTCCAACTCAAGGCGACCTCATGTGTGTCAGAGCAAAACTGTGCTCCATAGAGTTTTTAAAGGCTGTAATCGTTCTGAAGTTCGTAAGTAGGCCTTTCTTCTGACACGCCTCCTGGCGGACTTTAACCATTTCTTTTTTGATAACCATGTTAACTGTTTGCATCATGCTTTTGTATATCAATAAAGTTGGGAGCTACCCTATAGGACAAAGTAGAACTTCCCCATAGGGTTTCCAAGGCTGTAATCTTTACCAGAACAGGTTGCCAGGTATTCTTTCCTGAGGAACAGCTGGTGGACTCAAAATACCAACCTCTAGGTTGGCAGCTGAGCACTTAATCACAGTACCACCAGGGTTCCTTTAAGGTGGCCTAAATGAAACGACATTCAGTGAGCAGAAGATACAGGTTGGAACCGCATCAGGAATGCTATATAGGCAGATCAGCGGGCTGGAGCTCATCCCCAGACAGAAACCACATCAAAACTATTCAGGTTGTGCTGGGTGATTTTATAATTGTTTGTAAAAACAACAAACTAACATGATTCCTATACTTAGGCACTGTCTTTTACTGTCAGCAGCAAGTCCTAGCCTGTCTACACTAACTAAGCTCAAGGTCAAGAGGATCTCAGACTCCAAGTTCCTATGCATTTTGAATTGAAAGAGGCAGAGGAGGGGTACACAAGAGTTTTCTTTGCCCTATTCATGGATTGCTTAGTTAAGAGAATGTCTGCTAGAGCAATGTTGGCACTAAAGCAGTGTCAGATTACCCAATAAACAAAGTAAGTTCTGGCTTACTTGTCCTTTCTTACTAATCTGTAGTAAAATTGTGCACTACAGTTTAGTAAATAAGCACAAGTAATCAGGGCAATTACCTTATTCACTGGGAAATTTGCCCCTTCTTTAAAGTGAGGAGGGGCCCTTACGGTGCAATGGGCTAAGCATTGGTTTGCTAACCATATGTCTGTGTTTGGAACCCATAAGCACTCTGAAGTGGAAAGATGAGGGAGTCTGTGTCCGTAAAGACTGATAGCTCTGGAAACCCTATGTTGTTATTGTTGTTAAGTGCTGTCGAGTCGGTTCCGACCCATAGCGACCCTGTACAGGGTTTCCGAGGGTGTAAATCCTTACAGGAGTAGAAAGCCTCATCTTTCTCCCGCAGAGCGGCTGGTAGTTTCGAACCGCTGGCCTTAAAGTTTGCAGCCCGATTCATAACCACTACGCTACCAGAGGAAACCCTATGGAGCTACCCTATTTTATAGGGTCAGTGAGAGTCCTCATCAACATGACGGCAGTAGATTTCGTTTTTTGGATTAAAGTAAAAGGAAACAAGGAAGTTCTGGTGTGGTGCGCGAAGGGTTAACGCGCCAGCCGGCAAAGCCCTTTGAAGTGCAAGGTCGGTGGTTCAAGCTCATCAGATGCTCCTCGGAAATCCTATACAGGGTCGCTACGGGTAGGAATCAACTTGACAGCACTTAACAAGAAGGGGAAACAAGAGACCTTGAAGCTTGTGATGGGCCTATTCTCCTGACTTGATAGTAAATTTTAGTACAACCACAGGGGAAGTCCGAAGTTAAAAGAAGGTTGACTTTGATCCTTTATCTACAAACTGTGGCCTGTGATGGATGCATCCCTAGAAGAGGAGGCCTAGAGTCCCAGCGTCATTCGGAAACAGTGAACCGTGGGCTTGGGGTGGGGAGGGGGCGCTTGGAGGAGGTAGCAGACTGTAGAACAGCGCTCCACAGTGATTCCAGGTGGACAGTGGCCTGTGCTAGTCAGGAGCCCTCGGATAGACTTAGGAATTCCAGGAGTAAATCGCATCTCCGTGGACCTGTCTCCATTTCCATAAAATGAAGGGGCTTTAAGATCGTTCTCCACATTTCACAGCGCAGCCCCCGCTGCAGCCGCCAGGGCTCTCACGGCCGAGGGACTGGGCGAGAAGTAACATCTGTTCCGTGGGTGGTGTCTTTGGAGGAAATGTGAGGTGTACAGCCCTTCCTGGCAAAGGTCTCCAAGTGCTAATCCACGTTCGAGGCAGAACGGTTTGTACCAGTGAGGCGTCCCCGCCACAAACTCGGTGTACCCCACCCTCGCGATCTGTCAAGTCCCCCACCCCGGAGGAACTCCCAGGGGAGCCCCCCACCCCGGAGGAAGCTTGTAGGCGTTTTTTCAAAGTCACCTCTGTGCTGCCTTCATTCCTTCCTTAGAGCCCGGAGGGCGCACTGCGTCATCTTCCTCCCTACCATCTCAGCCCAAGGGCTCCAGGAAAGTTACTGTGCAAATTCCCGGGGGTTCGGCTTCAGGATCACTTAAGGCGCGACCCGGGAGGAGCAGCCAGCGCAGCCCCCGCTGCAGCCGCCAGGGCTCTCACGGCCGAGGGACTGGGCGAGGAGGGGCAGCCCCCGGCTGTGAGTGTCCTCCGGCGCGTCCCCGATCTCAGTCCCTCCCCACGTCCGGCCCATCCGCCGCCAGCTGACCGCCGCCGCTTCTTCCTCCCCAGTAACAGAGTCGGGACCATGTCCGCGGAGACTGCGAGCGGCCCCACCGAGGACCAGGTGGAGATCCTGGAGTACAACTTTAACAAGGTCAACAAGCACCCAGACCCCACCACGCTGTGTCTCATCGCAGCCGAGGCCGGCCTTTCCGAGGAGGAGACCCTGGTGAGCACATACACACCCTCGCCCCCAGTCCCGACCCTTGCCCGCCAGTGCGGCCGCGGCAGCGCCCATCCTCACCTTCACGGGTCCAGCTTGCCCTTGCCCACGCGCCAGCTCTCCACCCTGATCTAGCATCGCTCCTCCAGGCTCTGTCCTCTCCTACTCATCACAGGAGCTAGACCCTGCAGCATCCCACCTTTCCGGATCCCATACCAATGTCCCGCCGCCCCAGCCCATGCTAGTTCTCCCAGGAACTTCTTAGAAAACTCACTTGCATCATTCTTTCACTCTTCCCTTAACGTTGGAGGCCAATGCTTTCTCCTTCCTCCCAGTTAGGAACAGCGTCTCTGGCCAATCTAGTCTCGCTTTCTACAAGCATGTACTCTGGGCTTTGAGCAAAACATTCCCGAGAGGCTGATTGCGCTCTGCATTAAGAACCTTCCATTTAGTCTCTGCGGGAGTGGTAGAAAAAGAGACCTTAGAGGTCATCTGTAAGACCAGAATTCAGGTTTGGCAAACGAGGAAACTGAGGCGCAGAGGGAGTGGAAGAGGGAGGGAGGAAGTGAGCAGCCGGGATGGCCTGGGTCCTGAGCTACAGACTGGGTCTCTAGTCCCAGCCTCATACATGGTCTTCTCCCTACGTGTCGCTACAGTTTCCTCTTAGCCACAGAGCTACAATTGCACAGAGCCAGGGAAATTTGGTTCAGATCTTTAAAACCTCCCCGGCGCTAAGAATTGGAGTCTTAGTGGAATTTTTGGAATAGGTACACAGCTGATATTCTACAACGGATGTAGAAACAGATGTCCCTTTAATGCACAGTGATTTGTTTCCCTGTTGTTTTTTCTTGAGTTCCTGTGTTATCCTGAAAGTTGCTTAGAGTAGAGAACACACTGCCCGTGATTGCTAGCCATCCAGGTGCAGCGTTGGCTCCTTCCTCTGATCTTTTTTTTTTTTTTTAACCTTGTCTATATTCTGACTTCTGTTTTCCCTTTGGTCATGGAAAGACAATTAGTAATGCATGGCGATACTGTTTGGAACTAATCTAGTATCTCTTGGTGGGAACCCAAAGCACTTTGTACTTCTCATCTCAACTCCAAAGCAGACATTCTTTTTCTTCCTATTTTATAGACCAGAGTACCAAGCACCCTGTCCTCTTCTCACTATGAGCCACATTGAGTAGGAGGTTAGAAGCTCTAGGTTGTGCCTTGGCAACACAACAGTTAGCCAACCATTGCTAACCAAAATGTTGGTGGCTCTCCTAACGGAAATGTTGACAGGCTGTCGGAACCCCCTCAGTAGCTGTGCAGTAGAATGACCCAATGATCTGGTCCCATAAAGATTACAGCCCAGAAAGCTCAATGGGGCAGTTCTCCTCTGTTACATGAGTCACAGGGGCACTGTGGGTCAGAATCAACTGGTCTGGCACTTAACAGCAAACTACAACTGACACCAAGTCCAACGTGATTTTTTACTAATTAATCCAGGCCACTTTGGAGAGCTTGCCCATAGCTAATTCTCTCATTCACAGGTCAAACAGAAAAGTAAACATATCAGTTTTGGTAAATGGAATCGTTCCCTGACTAACCCTAACCAGAACTTAATGGGAGGTGATTTATTGTAACTCTAGTCTAATAGCTCATGTTTCTTTGAACCCCCTGAGAAGGCAGCCTGCTAAAGTCTTATCATTTTAAAAATCCCATGCTGTATTTAGAAAACAGAAGTCATTACAGAGACAATAACTTATCTTTTAAAACACAATTATGCATTTTTGATGGGCACAGTACCCCTTCCCAACCTCTGATTCTCCCATGTTGTTGTTGTTGTTAAGTGCTATTGAGTCGGTTCTGACCTTGTATAGGGTTTCCAAGGAGCAGTTGGAGGATTTCAACTGTTGACCTGTGGTTCACAGTCCAATGCTTATTTTACAGTGCCACACTAGGAGCCCTGCCCCAACCTCTGATTCTCTCTTATCTGTATGTAAAGCACAGTAGTTACGTTGATCTTTCTAAGGAACAGTACTTGCCAAGGCATTTATTCCTCACAACACTAGTAGGTACTATTAGCCCAACTGTACAGATAAGGGTTGAATTTTCAGTGGTAGAATTCTCCCTTTCTGTGTAGAAGACTTCAGTCCTAGTGTGGTGCTGTAAGATAAGCACTGGACTCGAGGTTAGTTTGAACCGCAAGGCCAGCGGTATAACTCACCAGCTGCTCCTTGGAAACCTTCTAGAGTTGCTATGAGTCGGAACCAACTCGACAGCACTTAACAACAACAACAATGTAAAAGACCAGGTTTGGTTTCTGGCCAATGCACCTCATACAAAGATACCACCTGTCTGTCAGCAGAGGTTTGTGTGTTGCTATGATGCTGACCAGGTTTCAGTGGCATTTCCAGACTGAAGACAGACCAGGAAGAAAGGCTGGATGATCTGCCTCTGATAATCAGTCAATGAAAACCCTATAAATTACAACGGTCCAATCTACAACCAGCCAGGTCCAGGACCAGGCAACATATCATTCCATTGTGCCTGGGTTACCACAAGTCTGGGGGCTAACTCAACAGCAGCAAACAATAAATAAAGGAACTGAGGTACTGAAAGTTAAGTAACTTGAACTTGCCCCAAACTACACACTTAGTAGAGGGGAGCTAGGATTTGACATCAAGGTCTTAACCACTATAGTCAGCTTGGTTTCAAAAGAGAGAATGAAACAATGCTTTGAGAGAGAGCGGTGAGAGGGAAGGACTGAGAATGTATGCTATTTTGTTGTCAGGAGCTGTCGAGTTAGTTCTGAAGACTCCTACCGACCCTGTATAGGGTTTCTGAGGAGCAGCAGTCCACTGCTTATCTTTCAATGCCACATCAGGACTCCAATTTATGCTGCCATTGTTAAGTGCCATCTAGTCGGTTCCAACTCATAGTGACCCTGGAGAGTGTTTCTGAATAGTAAATCTTTGCAGGAGTAGAAAGTCTCATCTTTCTCCCATAGAGCAGCTGGTGGGCTGTAACTGCCAACCTTATGGTTCAAAGTCCAGTGCTTGTCCTACAGAGCCACGGAGCTCCTATTTATGCCACAGTTCTTCCTAAAAACATCTCTGCATTGAGTGATAGCCACTGGACTATTCTCTAACTTTCCTCGAGAGTCACCAGATATTAGAGGATCAAAATGATCAAGTTTGAGGTGTTGAAGACATCTAATTAAAAAACAAAATCTACTACCAACTCAAATAACCTCCACAAAACCAGAAGCCAAAGAAAGTTTTGTTACTGAATAAGCATTAATCCAGAATATATGGTAGAAGACATTGCAAAAAAGTGCAACAAAGGATCTTACTCTTTTATATAGCTAAATGGATATAACCCATTACAAGAAAAATTTGCTAATTCTCTAGTCTTTTTATAGCCCAGCACCACCTGCAATTACGCTCACCTCCTGTCTGGATACTATGAGCTAGGGAATCGCCCTCCTTTATGGTTACATTTCTAAAGAGATGGCTCCTAGGTCCTTGCAGACCTAGGAGTATGTAAACATTCTTTGGTTTACATACTTTTCAAAAATGAGAAAGAACTTACAAATTTTCTCAAGTAAATACTGAAAGAAAAAGGGCTGGGATGGAGCTCTTCCTTACTTTGAATTTGTACTTACTCTCACAAGAGTCACTGGGAGGCCCAATCATTTGTGTGGTTGATGACTAACTAAAAGGTTGGTAGTTTGAACCCACCTAGAGGTGCTATAAGGAGCCCTGGTAGTGTAGTGGATTATGAGTTGTGTTTCTACCCAGAAGGTCAGCGGTTCAAATCCACCAGTCGCTCTGCAGGAAAAAGATGAAGCTTTTAGCTTTCGTAGAGATTTACAGCCTCGGAAACCCTATACAGGGTGGCTATGAGTCAGAACGGACTCAATGGCACACCACCACCACCAGAGGTGCTGTGGGTTAGATGTTGGGCTGCTAACTGCCAAGTAAGAAGTAAGCAGTTCAAACCCACTAGCCACTCCCCAGGAGAAAGGTGAGGCTGTCTGCTCCCATAAAGAATTACAATCTCTGAAGCACCAAATAGGATGCTGTGATTTGGAATGTCTCGATGGCAGTAGATAGAATCTTCGCAGAAGAAAGTCCTGGCAATCTGCTTCAGAAAGCTCCCACTTTTGAAAACACTATGAAGCAGTTCCACTCTGTGCACATGGGGACACCATGAGTCTGTGTTTGCTTTTTGTTGTTGTTTATTTGCCTTACAAGGGCAGGATGATGGAAGGGCACCAGTTCAGCCAGTTGAGACCTCTGCACAGCAGGTTCACCTGCCCCATCCAGACAACCTTACCTTGTTTTCCCACATTTGCCATCCTGAAATGAACAAATGGTGGGCCTTATCCAGAGATGAAGTTTTATCATTTTTAAGTACCCTGATGTATTTAGCAACGAGAAGAGATTAGAGACAAGTAATTTATCTTTTAAAAACAAGTCTGTGGGTTTATTGTGGGTTCAGGACCAACAAGAGGCCTAGCCTCTTTGGGTGTAGGGGTGAGTCAACCTCAGAGCAGGGCCCCTGACTTCCTCTTCCAATCCAAGAGGCCAACACCCAGGGTAATCTCACCTGTTTCCGCCCTGTGGTTGTGCCACTCTGCTTGCCCCTCTGTTCCGTCCTCTAGGGAAGCATCAGTGCCCCAGAGCTGCAACAGAGGCAACATATAACAATTGCAGGGGCAGAGGCTGCCTACTGTATGTCAGCCTGTACTGGATGGGGTCTCATCTTCCACCTTCCCATCTCTCATACCCCCATTTTCAATGATGAGTGAGAATGGTTTCTTCTTTGATCTCTTCAAGCATCATTTGCATTTTTATTACTATTGCTCCTTTCCATGAAGAAGGAGCACCCAAACCAAAATAATTTTTCTTTCATGTGCCTGACTCCTTTTCCCACCCCCGTACCACCCACCTCCAGGAAAGTGACCGCATTCTTTATTGCCCTGGAACAAATAGTACTTGAATAAAAATAATAAATACGCATGAGATGTTCTCCTGAGCTGGTGAACTAGAGCTGATCCAAACAGCTGAGGCTTGGGCAAGGTCAAGGGCATAGTTCTCTGCTTCCTGAAGTGAAGGGAGGAGTACTCTAATTGAAAGAACTTTTTGAAAGTTGCATTTGCTGGGAACCTAGAATGGGTTTTTCTCATGGCAGTAATCTCACCATCTCCTACATTTAAATTAAGTGAAACCTTGCCAAATCTCAAGGGCTGTGTCTTTGAAGATTTGGAAGATACTGTTAGAAGGTGCTGGGAAAGGCACATTCATTCGGCCCCTGGGAGTGTTTTATCACTGATTCAAGACCAGTGTAGCTGGCATTGGTTCTTAGAGAGGTTTCCAGTATTTTTATCTCCTCTTGAAGTCCTGGGTCTATTCCCAGAGCCCAGTGGTTTTAGTTGTTTGGATATTTTATCAGAAGAATAAAGACCTTTAAAAGTCTCCCTCTGAAAAGGATGAAATGTCTTAGCTATCTAACGCAACAATAACAAACATACCACAAATGAATCTTTAACAAACAGAAATTTATTTTCTGACAGTTTAGGAAGTAAGAAGTCTAAATTCAGGATGCCAGTTCTAGGGGACGGCTTTCTCTCTGCATGGGCTCTGTAGGAAGGCCCTTTTCATTTTGAGCTTTTCCTCCGGATACCTTCATGTAGCTTGACATCTGTCGTCCCTCATTTCTGCTTCCCGCAATTGCTTGTTTAATCTCATACATCTCAAAACAGATTTACTCAAGATACACCTTACACTAACCCTGTCTATCAAAATGGGTTTATAACCACAGGTTAGGACTTACAACACATATTTTTGGGAGAATACAATTCAATCCATAACAGTTACTCAAGAAAAAGACAAGAGCAGTGTTATTTTGTCCCAGCCCCTCCCCATTAGTGTCCAATTATCATCTGTTTACTCAGAGTAAATTAATCTCCATCCATGGGCAAAGGTAATGAGGGCATTCCTTTAGAAACAAGCAAAGGATGACTACCAGAGGATGGTTGAAATCAAGAAAAAAAAGGATAAAGTATTGATGGGAATGAGATGTAATACGCTTCAGCGCTATAAGTTGTTGTTGTTGTTAAGTGTCGTCGAGTCGGTACCGACCCATAGTGACTCTTACAGGGCTTCCGAGGCTATAAATCTTTACTGGAGTAGAAAGCCTCATCTTTCTCCCACAAAGCAGCAGCTGGTAGTTTCAAACTGCTGACCTTAAGGCTCACAGCCCAATTCATAACCACTACGCTACCAGAGCTCAGTGCTAGAACTAAGGGAGACAAAACCAAGAAAGGGGCTTCTTTATTTTTGTTGAATAGCAATTAGTTTGCTGAATTACTATAGTCTTGATTTTTTTTTTTTAAATCTTCAGAAAGTAGTAGAACCTTTCTTGAACCTCCTTGCGCCCCTCGTGCGAGGACTTGATTTTTAACCATTTTGATGCCAACTCACAAAATTCATAAATGTGGTTCATTATCAGTAATTGTATATTCTTGAGGCTATCATGTAATTTATTGATTTTCTTTAAAGCAGTCTGTTTTATCTTAAATCTACTTGACTTCCTCTCCATTTGAAAGTTCTGTATCTACACTGTCAGACTTTCTGAGGTACCTGTGGGTGGATTTTTGCTTTGTAGTTGACTTCCTTGTAAATTGTTATCTCTGGTTCCCTATGTAGGTTTCTTTTGGTTTTGTTTTACTTTAAATACTTCTTTATCTGGGTTGAGTTCTGGGTGGTGGTGTCATGTATGGTAATCAGGTTGTTGCCTGCTGTTATTGGTTCGGTTCTCAGTCTAACATCTTTTTTGCAAGGTTGGTCTGGTTATTACAAATACCTTTTGTCGGGGACCCGCCTCGACATTGGGGTTCAGTTCACGAGGAGAGGATACCTGACGGCGATTCATATATATCCAGAATACACAAAAGTAGACAAAGAGAGAGACAAAGAGGCACCCCAAAGCCAGGGTGGATACATCACTGATAGGCAAGCTTGGGACTACAGGCATCGTGGCCTCTGCAGGCAGCAACTCACTGCCCTGCAATCTTTACTCCATGCCTGCCAACCAGTAATGTCACCTGAGGAGGCCCGGGCCTCTGCTTTATTCAGGGGAGGAGTTTAACACCAAGCTGGGAGGGACTTAGGCAAGGTACAGCTAACATCAGTACTTTTCCAGACATTCAGGTAACTTTACATAGTACTTCACTGGTTCGAATCCCAGGCCAGCAACTTGGATTCTCAGGCCCAATTAACATATCTATAGCCCCTGAGCATAGTTGGGGGAAGGTGAGAGTTAAAGACAAAAGCTTGGGTGGAGTCCTGCTGCTTTGGCTTCCGCAACCACTGCAGGAGGACTCCAGAAGCCCAGGTGAATGGGCTGCACCTGGAAAAGGATTAGGGAGGATGGGTTCTTTGTCTATAGAACAAAGAGCTGTGAAGTAGCTAAGACATTTTTAGTTAATCCTTTGGAGAAATGCTTAACCTTACAACCTTCAGTCTCTGCTTTAGGAAAATATCACATTTATCTGTGGATTGTCAAAGGCTCCAGTGTATTAATTTAATATATATACCTGAATATTAATATGAAAGCAATTTGCCATTAACTGCCAGTGGCCTCATTTGTTACACTCAGCCCTAGCGGGCCTCGAACCTCTGATTAGTCTTACACGGTCTGCAACAACCTTTAATTTTTGTTTATCTGAAAATGTCCTCATTTCATCATCATATTTGAGTGACAGCTTTGCTAAGTATATGATTCTTGACTGGCATTTTTTTTTTTTCTTTAAGAGTTTTGTATATGTGATTCCATTGACTTCTTGACTGCATGGTTTCTGCTGGGAAATCAGAGCTTAGTCTTATGGGTTCTCCTTTGTAGGTAGCTTTTCATTTTTCCCAACCTGCTCTCGGGAGTCTTTCCTTGTCTTTTGTTTGGGAAAGCTTGATTATCATATTGTTGTTGTTGTTAAGTGCCGTTAAGTTGGTTTCAATTCATAACGTCCCTGTATAGGGTTTCTGAGGAGTAGTTGGTGGGTTTGAACTGCTGACCTTGCAGTTCAAGCCAACCTTGCAGTCTACTGCATTATCCTGAAGCACCAGGTCTATCCTGTTTAGGGTTTCTTCAGCTTATTGGATGGTTATTTTTCTTGTTTTTCATGATGTTAGGGATGTTTACTTCCAGCAACTCTTCAATTTTCTCCTTGCTTTTTATTATCTCTTCCTGTTCTAGAATTCTAATCATCTATTAGTTATTCCTCTTCATGGTGTCCCATGTGAATCTCAGACTTCCACTAATTCAAATCTATTCCTTTGCCCTTTCAGTGTGTTGTTCACTTCTGAGATCTTAGTATTAATCTACTGGATTTCTATTTGTAGGTTTTGTATTGTTTCAAAATTTGCATTTGTTTTTACTGTTCTTGTAATGTTTTCCTAAAATCTTCTAGTTTTTTCTCTGTTCTCATTGATTTTTTATCTTTCTGTCAATCCGTGGAAGGTACCTAAATATCATTCTTTTGAATTCCTTCTCAGAAAGTTCAATTACCTTTTCTTCCTCAGAAATGTTTTCTGGCTCTGTATCTTCATCATTTTTTTGAGCCACTCTCGCTCCTTTCTTCATGTGAACCAAAATCTGCTATCTTCAACATTGTATTGTTGCTGCATTTGTATTTAATTGATGATTGTAAGTTAGTATGTTCTTAAACTCTCACCGGCTGTCTCCTTGTGGGTGTGATTAGAGAATGGAAGCATGTGCACTGTGTTCTATCCAATGTGTCATTCACTTTAGGGTGAGTTTGGCTGATGTCTATCATTTATCAGGTGCTATAAGAGTTGGTTTTGCCTCTTATCCAGTGGATAGAGCTTTTCCATCACCCCTGTGAATCTGAGACTTCAGGCCACTGTCTGTCTGTCTCGCCAAAGCTGCTCACAAAAGTTCAATATGGCTACACCGCATATAGCTGGCAGTCTATTCACCAGTCAGTCTTGTTCTCTCACTGTCCCTGGTCAGCTTCCCCTCCCAGTAGGTATTCAATCCACTTCTCTAACCTTTCCTCAGAAGCTCAGGGTTCCAGGACTGTCCTCTATATCTGTTTCATTAGGTTTCCCATGTCTTTGTTGTAGAGGGTCTCAGTAGCATGTCGGTCTACTCTGCCATCTTCTAGATTACTTTTCTTTGCACCCCAAAGTAAAAAGGTGAGTAAGACAACCGATCTTGCCAACTGTGTGAGTAATTTCAGTGTGTAAGCTTGGTCATATACTGAGGGCGAGCGTTGTAGGCATGGTCCCATGATGTCAGCTGGCTCAGCACTGGTGTAGAGTCCTAAACAACCCTGTGGGTTTTCACTTCCTTTTTAGCTCTGCAGGCCTTGATCCTTACAGGTTCCTTAGTCACTGTGGCTCTCACCCTTCTTCTGACCTTAAGAATATGATGAACTTCCCTTTAGCTTCCTGGATCACTGAAGAGATGGGATTTTTCTGGCATAGCCCTAGAACCTACCCCATTTGTCCTTAGGTTGAACCTGACATCTAGGAAGTCATGAACAGTGGCCAGCAAGCTGACTCCTGCAGACTCCATTGTGGCAGAATAGAAGTCTGTTCCATAGGATTTTCACTGGTTCATTTTTTTGAAATAAGGTGCCAGGCCTTTCTTTTGAGGCACCTCTGAGTGAACTCAGACCTCTAACCTTTGGCTCTAAGTTGAACACTTTAACCATTTGACTGCCTAGTGACTCCAGGTGGGCAGTGGCCTGTGCTACATCAGGAGCCCTCTACACACTTTTCACCAAGCTGTCTTAGTGGCATATCCCAGGTCTGGCCTCGCACAGCTCTATGTTTTTCTTCCTTTCTGCCTCCTCACATCCTTGTCTCTAGGACTGGTGACTTTTAGAAAATCTAGCAGGGACAACAGCAACTCTCCAAGCTTACCTGTTGGTTAAAGTTGTACAGCTTTCCTTATATACCACAGTGTGTGAAAGGTTGGGAGGCACAACCTTGGGGATTGGGAATTCCTGCTGAATTTAGTCCCTTTATTTTGCCTTGCTGCTTCTACGTCCTCTCTAGTCCTTCTTTCCTTCTTGGAAGTTGTGGGTTTTTTGT
>NW_006408633.1:4398425-4402318 GCF_000296735.1 Chrysochloris asiatica
TGGGAATGATTCTTGCTGTAAGGACTTGTTCCCTCTTTTGGGCTACTGCTTCCATAGGTGTAAGTCAAGTTCATCAAATTGTATGAGAATACTTTTTTTTGTTTTGTTTTGCTTTGTTTTTTTAAGTCCCAGTTTCCCAAACCCAAAATCATTTTTAAAAAACAACACAAAAAAAGGCCAGATCCTTCAGTTCTGGGGCTGGAGTTGCCCCCATGGCTCAATTTTCTGTCAATCAGTGATAGATTTATGTGTGGGACAGGGGGACACACACCATAGAATGGTCAACCACTTGAGATCAGAAGGGCAGCATTTACCCAACAACAGAGTTCAGAAGGGCTGGGAAAGAAGGAGGAATGGCAACAGGAACCACAAGGAGAACTTGGACAGTGACATTGTTACATTGAGGGGATTGTAATCAACAAGATGAAACTGAAGTGTAAGATTTGTTGAGTATAAAACTGATGATCAGCTTTGTAACCCTTAATCAATTCCCCCTCAATCAACCTCATCCATACTCCAGCCCTAATCCCTAGTATGGATCTCCTTGGCCTCTCCTTGAGGATTCCCCACCCCTATTAACAGCATAATAACAGCAGCTTCTCAAGAATATACCACAATGATTTACAACATAAAATGTTTTAGCTCTCACATCACACCACATCTAGAAAATCCCCATCTGACACGCTCCCTAAATACATTGTCACTGTTGTGAGGTGTGAATATTTAGGTCGCACAGAGCTAGAAGATTCTGAGTAAACTTGGTGGTTTCTTCTCCCACTGCTCAGTGTCCCTGAAGCAGAAGAGATTGGACTGGCCTACTCCCTGTAACCCCAAAGAGTACTCTGAGATGCCCAGTGTTCAGTTTGCCAGTTGTTGTTTTCAACAAGTACTTAGTGAGTGCTTCTGATGCACCCTTAGTGAGATCAGCACATATTAATGCAACACAGCACCCATAGAGATCTATCTGGGGCATCAAAGAAATGTTTCAGTTTCTTTCATTCATTCAACAAACATTGATGAATCTCTAATTATTAAACCCTTAGTATGATGGTGATAAGATGAATGTGACCTTGGCTTACAGAGTTTACATTCTAGAAGGCAAGGTAGACAACAATCAAGTGAATACAAGGAAATCAAGTAACTACAAGCACTGAGTATTCTGTGAAGATAACAAGATACTACAATAGAGAGTTAGGAAGTGGTGGGAAACCCAGTTTAGATAACATATTCAGGGCAAACTTTATTGAAAATATTTCTGTTTAAACTGAAACCTGAGGATGAGAGGGGGATCATTAGATTGAAAATAAAGATAGACCTTTCTAGGCAAAGAAAATAGCATATGCAGAGATCCTGAGATGGGAAAGGAAAGAAAGTGCACTACCCCCAGGGACACATCTCTTGCTCCCTTCCTTTCCAGCTGGAAAAGGAATATATATTTTTGTTTTTCAGTGCAGGACAGGTAACTTTGTACTTTTTCTTCCTCAGAAATGGTTCAAGCAACGCCTAGCCCAGTGGCGACGATCAGAAGGCCTGCCCTCAGAGTGTGGATCTGTTATGGACTGATCTAGAGGGTGGGCACTGGCAGCATTGAAGACCGTCTGCTGTTTCTCTTCTCAGCTTACCGCAGCTCTTTTGTTTTCTCAGTGTAGTGCTGTATTATGTTCCATTGTTGACTGTGCCCTATTTAACACAATGTTGTATTTTTTTAAATGTACATAAATAATAATAACAATAAAAAGTAATGTTACGAAGCAATGTGCAGATATACAAGCTTGCACCAGTGGCTTAGCTGGGAATATTGTGTGGTTTGCAGTTCCCTTTGGGTGGTGATGACAAATGATATGAAAACCATTTCAATTTGATTTTGATCATCATCTCCCAGTACCATTTTACTGTCCCATCCACTTCAAACAAGCAAGACATCTGTCTGAAAGGGACTGTGACGGAGAGAAGGGAACATTTTTCTCCTGAATCTACATTCCTAAGTTGGTTTCCTGATGCTTTAAGTACATTGATGATCCCATGAGAACACAAAGGAGTATTTGAGTCGTTCGAATTCGGTAGAGCAATGTCTGGGATTATAGCTTCATTTGCTTGTAAAGAACCCACTTAGACTAAATGAAAGAAACCCCAACAACTGGCAGAAAACCAAGTAACACAAAAAGTGGGGAGATCCATAGACAATCTTGAATTTGCCTTATTTAATACATTTGTTAAGTATATTTTGCTAAATAAAATGAACTGCTTCTTGTCTCTGAAACAAAATTCTTAATAAAATCTAACTTTTTGTTGAAAACGTATTGAGTATTCTGCAGATTTTTATGTTTGATGTGTATATGTGTATGTGTGTGGAAACCCTACACAGGGTGTGGTGGTGTAGGATAAATAGTAGATCATAAAGTCATTTTAAACTGTACTGTCAGTGATTCAAAGCCACCAGCCACTCCTTTGAAACCCTCTACAGATTGTCTATGAGTTGGAACCGTCTCGATGGCACTTAACAGCAGCGTGTTGTTGCTGTTACGTGCCGTCAAGTTGCTGCCAACTCAATGGCACCAAGCAACAACAGTGTTTTGTTCTGTTGTGTTTAGGACTGCTATGAGTTGGAACCAACTTGACATGCATATGAGGTTATTGAAGATACCACAACTTGGGTCAGGTGCACCTTAATCTTCAACTAACATCTTTGCTATTAAAAACTTTAAAGAGTTCTTGTGCAGCAGATTTGCCTAATGCAATTCGTCGTTTGATTTTTTGACTGCTGCTTCCATGAGTATTGCTGGCGGATCCAAGAATAATGAAGTCTTTGTCAACTTCCATGTTATATCCAATAATAAAAATTTTCCATTTAAATATTTTTACTTGTACTATGAGTGACATTAATTACTTTCATCATGTTGTGCAACCATCCCAATATGCAGACTTTTAACAGAATAATGAGCATATGAAAGAGTAGTTCCTACATGGAAACAAACTGTGAACGAGCTATTTGTCCATCCCTGCTACTCAAAGTATGATCCAAGGACCAACATCATCACTGTTAGAAATGCAGCACCTCAGACACCACTTAAGACCTATTGAATCAGAATCTACACTTTTAACAAGGTTGCATGCATATCAGAGTTTAAGAGACACTGTTCTAAAGGACTTTGTAATCCATTTGCAACCATTTAATATCATGTTGTTGTTAGTGTCGCCAAGTCGGTGCCAACCCATAACAATCCTTGTATAGGGTTTCCTAGGAGTGGCTGGTGAGTTTGAACTGCCAACCTTGCAGTTCAAACATGCCTTGTGGTCCAATGTTTGTTCTACAGTGCCTCTCCAGCACTCAATTTACTATCACAGAACGTTAAAAGTCTTCAGACTTTTAAAAGTCTTAAGCCAAGCTCATGTTTAACTACATGGAACAGAAACCTAATTACACTGGATTAACCAAGTAGGCGCTCTCATTTGTTTTATTCAGGGGCAGGGAACCTTTTCTCTGCCAAAATTTATAATATCATTCGTTGTTGTTAGGTGCCACGGAGTCAGTACTACCTCAGAGTAACCCTATGCACACAGAACAAACCACTGCCTAGTCCTGGGCCAGCCTCACAATTGCTGCCACGCTTGAGCCCATTGATGCAGCCATTTTGCCAATCCATCTTGCTGGGGTTCTTCCTCTTTTTTTCTGAACCTGCACCTTACCAAACATGATATCCTTCTCCAGCAACTGGCTCTTCCTGATAATATGTCCAAAGTATGAGAGACAATGTTTTGGTCATCCTGGACTCCAAGGAGAACTCTGGCTGTACTTCTTCCAACACATCTGTTTGTTCTTTTGGCAGCCCATGGCACTTTCAATATTGTCCTCCACCACCAGAACTCAAAAGCATCAATTCTTCTATGGTCTT
>NW_006408633.1:4407011-4414860 GCF_000296735.1 Chrysochloris asiatica
TTGGTCAGAGAAAAAGAGGAAGACCACCAGTGAGATGGATTGGCAAAGTGACTGCATCAGTGGACTCATGCTTGGCAACAATAGTGAGGTTGGCCCAGGATTGGGCAGTGTTTCATCCCGCTGTGCATAAGTTTGCTATGAGTTGGTACCTACTCGATGGCACTTAACAACAACATATTTGGTCAAACATTTAACTCACCTCTAATGTGATGACTGGAATTGTGGTTGCCAAAGCAGCACCAGACCAAATGATTCTGAAGGCCTGATGCAGCCCAAGGGTCAGACGTTCCCCACCCCTGGTTTAATTGATCAAGTGATTGTTTTTACATAAGACATTAGGAGGTAATAGTCCAGGGTTGTCAAGAGTGTTTCCCTAATGTTGTCAAGGACTTAAGAACTGGTTGCTGTTGAGTCTCCTCTGACTTATGGTGACCCCATTTATATCAAAGTGGAACTATGCTCCACAGGGTTTTCAGTGACTGATATTCAGAAGTGAATTGCCAGACCTTTCCTCCAACGGGTCTCTGGGAGTACTCAGACTCCAAACTTTTTGGTTAGTAACTAAGCACATGAACTGTTCGTACCACCCAGGGGCTTCTGTCAAGGACTCAGGTCATTCTTCCTACTTTGTCATCATCCTTTGTGTGTGACTCTTGTGCTAATGGGTACAAGGTGGATGGCCCAGCACTGAGTCTGCACTCCAAGCACAAAACGGTGGAACAACAAAAGGTAAATGTCAACTAAGACTCACCTCTTTTTAAAAAAAGATTTCCTGGAAACCCTTACTGAGTAATATCTATCTGCATCTCATTGGCCAGAAGTGGGTCACATGGTCACCGTTAGCTACAAGGAAACCTGGGAAAGTGGCTTGAACATAATTAGGATTCTATTAGTGAGGAAGGAAAGAATGGATGCAGCACTGGCCACCAGTGATGTCTGTCAACCCAACTTTTTGCAGGCTTGTGAAATTGTAAATTCAACGTGGGTACAGCCTTTCCAGTTATTTAAAGTAAAGGGACATAAACAAGAAACACTGACAATTGTTCCTAATACAAATGTTTACATGATGCCATTAAACATCCTGAGCAAGTTCCTGCTTCGTCTACCTTAAAGCATTTCATCTGTCAACAGATATACAAGGAACCGAGATCTGAACAGATTCAGATTTGACATACTTCCCTGTACTTTCTGAAGATAAAGAAGGATAGATGTAGAATAAGGAATAGGACATGTAATAAATAGCTGGCAGATGGAGAGTTTTTTTGGGGGTTTTTTCCTTTCCTTACTGGCTAATAGGGAAGGAGAAGCAAATGCCACTGCAAATAGAACTGTGGACACTGATTTTCCCATGTCAGATGTCTTCATTCCCTAGTGCTAGTGCAATAAAACTACCACAGCTGGGTGACTTTAAAGGATAGAAATTGATTTTTTCACAGTTCAAGATGCTAGACGTCTGAATCCAGGACACTTGCTCTCGGGCAGAGCTCTCTCCCTGTGGGTTTCAGGGGGACCTTTGCCTCTAGTTCTGTAGCTCTGGGTTTCCTTGTTTCATTGGCAGTGTTCACATGGTATGTAGCCCCTCCTTTTTTGTGTTTGTTTCTGTGGCTGGTGTTATTGTAAAATGTCATCAAATTGAATCCGACCCATAGTGACCCTGTATAGGGTTTCCAAGGAGCAGCTGATGAACTTGAAACACCAACCTTGCAGTTCAAATGACTTTGTAGTCTGATGCATTAGCCCACCGCGCCACACCAGAATTCCTGTTTCTGTGTCTACTCTGCTCTTTATATTTCAGTGATTAGACAGGCTAACACCCTACACTGATTTGGCCTCACTAACATGACAAGGAAAAACTAATTTTGAAATTGATGGGTGGTGGTGGTGATGCTGTGACACTGAGGCAGTTCCAACTCATAGCAGCCTGTATAACACGTCCGAGGTGGTAAATATTTGCAAAGGAGCTCTGGTAGTGTAGTGGTTACAAATCGGGCTGCGAACCGCAAGATCAGCAGTTCAAAATTACCAGCTGTTCCGCAGGAGAAAGATGAGGTGTTCTGCTCCCATAAAGATTTTAAAGATTTACAGCCTCGGAAACCCTGTACAGGGTTGCTATGAGTCGGTTCTGACTCCACGGCACATAACCACCACCACCAAATGTTTGCAGGAGCAGAAAGCCTCATCCTTTTTCCATGGAGTGACTGGTAGATTCTAACTGCTGACCTAGAGGTTAGCAGCCCAGCTTGTAATCCACTACAGTACCAGAGCTGCTTCCCAAATTGATTACATACCCAAAACCTCACTGCTATAGAGTAGGTTCTGACTCATAGCAACCTTACTTCTGAGACTGTAAATCTTGGTGGTAATAGGCAGCTTCAGCTTTCTTCCACAGAGAGGCTAGTGGATTGGAACTTCTAATCTTTCAGTTAGCAGCCCAATTCCTAACCCACAACACTACCAGTGTTCCTTATCGTTGTTGTTGTGAAGTGCCATTGACTTGGTTCCAACTTATAGCAACTTTGTACAGGATTACCAAGGAGCAGGTTGTAGGTTTGAAATGCAGACCTTGCAGTTAGCAATTCAATGCTATCCTACAACAGCACACTTAGATTACAGGTATGTTGTTGTTATTGTTGTTAAGTGCCATCAAGTCTGCTCTGACTATAGAGACCCTGTATAGGATTTCTGAGGAGCAACTGGTGGGTTTGAACCATCCACCTTGCAGTTAGCTTATCCTATAGAGCCACACTAGGACTCCTTGATTACACATTTAAACCAAAACCCAAACTAAATCCACTGCCATTGAGTCAATTCCAACTCATAGCATCTCAAACAGAAACTAGGGTTTCTGAGGCTGTAAATCGTTTCAGGAGCAGAAAGCCTCCTCTTTCTTCTGCAGAGCAGCTGGTGGATTCAAGCCACTAACCTTCAGTGAGCAGTCCAACATGTAGTCCACTATGCCACCAGGGCTGCAATGCATATTAGGGGCTTTGTGGGGGACACAATTCAATCCATAACACCAGACAATGAAAGAGATGCTAAGTCAGGTCTAAGACTCAAGTCAGAGATCTTTCCAGCACATCATCTCTTCCAAACTAGTACTTAAAAACAACCCAGGACAAGAAGAGTTAACCAGCTGGACAGTGTATGCCCTCAGCTTGGGCCTAAAGCACTATTTCTGGTGGAAGGATCACCTCTTGTGCATATCTAGACCCAAGAGTAAAGAGTCCTTGAATGGCATGTGCTGGGATGGAAGGAGGACTCTGTGTCCTTTTGAAAGGTAAATTTGTTACCAGTATTAATCTTGAGTTTGCTTTTATTTATTTATTTTTCCATTGGAAAACAAAGATAACAATACTCTGCTGAAAAAAATCACTTCATAAATGCCAATAATAAATAAGATGGCTGTAGAACACAAAAGTGGGCAAGGCAGGGTTGTTATTTTGTTTGTTAGTTTTCCCAATCAGACATTTATTTATTAACTGGGCTTTGCCACTTACAATTGGACTACAGTATTCCAAGAGGACCTGGATACAACCTGCTGGAAGTTTACTTGACTTGGTTCCATGAATTAGAAAGGAGTCTAAAATAATTGACATAATATTAGGAAAATGGGCCATATTTGGAGCTGAGGTGGTTTTCATATTGAACTATTATGTGGATCTAAATATACTACCTTACAAATTGATTTAATTTACATGTACTTATCTCTTTTTTTTTTCTTTCAAAGACTAACTTGTTGCAGCATTCATTGTTTGTTACCAGCTCATGAGGAAAATCTCTAGACCTTGAGTCCAGCTAAAAGAAGAGAGAGAATGCTCACTTGGTGAAACTGCTGGACCATCGATCTGAAATTATACCCATGGACACCACCTAATTGCATGGCTATTAGAAAGCACAAACTAAAAGACATTTAAAAATGTGACATGCTGTAACATTTCCTTCTTTGAGGATACTTCTCTAACTCCAAGACAAGGTTCATCTTTTTTTTTTTTTTTTTTTTTTAAGTTTGTATTGTGAATTGGGTGATAGTTTACATGGGATAGCATCAGCTTTACATTCATCCTATGCATTTCGTTTCATTGCATTGATTACAATCCCCTCCAAACATCATCATTCAACAGCATTTGCTTCCATTCCCTCTGTTTTGTTTTGCTTGTATACCAAAGCCCTCAGGGATATATAATCATTTAAATAACGAAAGGGTATACCCGCATGCCAGCTCCCCAGCCGCCAGCACATAGCCCTTCTCCCTCCCTGAGTCTAGAGTCCCCAGCCACTCCATCTCTCCAAGTCATTGTCTCTGCCTCCATCTCTGGCATCACTGCTTCTCTGGGTAGGGTCCCACATTCTGGTCTTCTCGCTTGAGATCCCACAGTCCTCCACTCCTGGACTGCAAGATCAACCACTCCCTTCCTTTTGTTACAAAACATCTAGGCAGGGTTCATTTTGATGCCAGAGCTCTGAGTTTTATTATCAGGAGTCTTGTTTGGACACACAGGGTTACACTCCAAAGCAGTAATACCCAACCCAGACCGAGGAAAATTCTGTGCAACATCCCCACTCCCAGCCCTGTGGATACTATTTCTGCTGTTGCCAACACTGTTGGTTCACTAGACCAATAATCATCCCCAACAACTTTTCTGCTGCCCTCTTTCCCTATACACTCTGTACAGGCTGGGGAATAAAATACTTCCCTTTGCATCCTACCTTGAAGTGATAAGGAGCCTTGATGATAAAAGTGGCTAAGTGTTGGGTTGCTAACCACAAAGTCCACGAGCTGCTCCCAGGGAGAAAGACTGAGGCTGTCAGCTCCAGAAAGTTCAATCTTGAAAACCCAAAGTAGCAGTTCTACTCTGCTCTACAGGGTCACTGTGAGTCTGAATCAACTCTATTGCAGTGGGTTTCATTAGATGGCCAGCCAACGTACCTCATGTGTTGTTGTTAGGAGCCATCAAGTTGGTACCGACTCATAGCGACCCTAGGCATAACAGAACAAAACACTGCCCAGTCCTGGGCCAACCTCACAATTGTTGCCACACTTGAGCCCATCGATGCTGCCACTTTGCCAATCCATCTCGCTGGGGGTCTTCCTCTTTTTCTCTGACCCTCCATCTTACCAAACATGATATGCTTCTCCAGAGCCTGGTCCCTTCCTGACAATCTGTCCGAAGTATGAGAGATGAAGTTTGGCCATTCTGGCCTACAAGAAGCACTCTGGCTGCACTTCTTCCAACACAGATCTGTTGGTTCTTTTGGCAGCCCATGGCACTTTCAGTATTCTCCTCCAACACCACAATTCAAAGACATCAATTCTTCTACAATCTTCCCTATTCACTGTCCAGCTTTCACATGCATATGAGGTTATTGAAAATACCATGGTTTGGGTCAGGCACAACTTAGTCCTCAAGCTGACATCTTTGCTCTTCAACACTTTAACCTCATGTGTAAGCAACAGTTTTCTATCAGTGGAGGCTTATGTGCTGCTATGAAAATGAACAGGTTTCAGTGGAACTTTTAGAATACTAGAGGGGAAAGCCTAGCAATCTACTTCCAAAACTCAGCTAGTGAAAACCCTTGAGATCACAGCAGTCTGCTGGCAGCTGATAATGAGGATGGTGCAGGCCCAGGTGGCATTTCATCCCATTGTGCATGGGGTTGCCATGAGTCAAGGGCACATTTAGTGGCAGCTAACAGTGACACCATAGTCCTGGTATGCACTGTGGGCTAATGCATCAGATTGCAAAGTCATTTGAACTGCAAGGTTGGTGGTTCAAGCTCACCAGCTGCTCCTTGGAAACCCTATACAGGGTCGTTATGGGTCAGAATCAACTCAACAGCACTTCCAGGCTCTGTGAACTGTTGAATTTCTTTCTTGATGCCTATCTGTCATTTGGAACAAGAGCGACACCAACCACAGAGTTAGACACATGGGCAAGGCTAGCCAATCACAATGCCACATTCCTTGGCTCACAAGGATTGAACCAATGTATGGGCTCTTGATTTCAGCTGGGACCTTCCCCAGAATTTTCCCAATTAGACATGGAATGGTATTACCATCTTCTTGCATGACAGTTGGGAGAATAAAGGCCTGGGGTTGCAACAGGCATCCACCCAGTTTCTCTGTAATGGGAGAGTTTGAAGCCAGGGAGAGATAGAGTCAAACTGAGAGAGTTTTGAGAGCCCTGACTCCCAGTTGCAGGTTCTGAGAGAATCTGGTTCCCACACTTCACGGACGCTACCCCAGCCTTCCAGGCTCTGTGAACTGTTGAATTCCTTTCTTGATGCCTATCTGTCATTTGGAACAAGAGTTCTGACTAACAGCAGGATCCAGAAAGCTAAGAGTGTATACCTGGAGAAAAGTCACTGCGAGGCTGTAGGATCAGCACTGGACTGCTAACCAAAAGGTGGGCAGCTCAAACCCACCAGCTGCTCCTTAGAAGCCCTAGGTAAGGTCACTATGAGTCAGAACTGATTTGATGGCATTTAACAACAACAAGGGTGATTAAGAATTTGAGACAAGGTGGCAAGCTCAGAGCGAAGGTCCCAGAGAGTGGCCGATCTTGTGGCTCCCCTTGTCCTGCCCTCTCTGTCTGGTCCAGATGTCTTCATGCAGGTCTTCACACCCCCAGAGAGGGTCCAGTGTTGTGCCCACAGGGTTTGTAATGCACAGAACAGTTGGCATTGACATCCTGAGTTGCCCAGGGGAAGGATTTTCCCTCTGCACAAAACATTCCATAGTCTCAGTCTGTTTTGGAGGTTAATCCTTGGCAAGTTCTTATGACATCAGACCTGTTACAAACACTACTAGTCCAGAGATGGAAGAGTCCAGGGCAAAACAAATCTACAAATTTGAAATTAGGGGTATGGGGAGATCAGTCTACGGACAAGACAGACACAAAGCAAAAGAAGGGGAAAGTATAGTAACAGAGGCCTGTGTGGTGAGGAGGTCAGATAGATCTCAGAATAAAACAATCTGTCATAAAAAGAATATCTCAAAAAAATATAGGGTAACCTCAAAGAAATTGGATATATCTCCATATCAAATAACAACAACAACAAAAAAAAATCCAAAAAGAGTATGGAAACTTTAACATGCTGAACAAATTGACAAGAAAACCACACACACAAAAATGAATGCAGCATAGGAAGACATGGAATCAGCAGCACCACAAAACAAACAACATAATGTCAGCAAATAATCCATACCTGTTGTCGGTTAATATGCCAGACTGTAAAGTCATTTAAACTTCAAGGTCAATGGTTCAAGCTCACCAGCTGCTCCTCGGAAACCCTATACAGGGTCTCTATGGGGCAGAGCCAACTCGAAGGCACTTAACAACAACAACCAACAATTACATTAAACATCAATGGATTGACTGCACCGGTCAAGAGACACAGAGTGGCAGAACGGATAAGAAAGCAAGATCCTATAATATGCTGTCTCCAAGAGACTCAGCTAACAACACAAAGACAAAAAACAGATTAAAAATTAAAGGATTGAAAAGCATATACTAAGCTAATTGCAATAAAAAAATGAGTGGGAGTGGCAATATTAATCTCAGACAAAATAAACTTTAAAGCAAAGACCAGTATAAGAAACAAAGGAAGTCATTATCTCATGGTTAAAGGGTCAATTGAACAAGAGGGTTTAACCATAATAAATATCTATGCTCCCAACGAAAGCCCCTTTTTACATAAAGCAAACTCTAATGCATTTGAAGAAAGAGATAGACACTTCTATAATAATAGTGGGAGATTTTAATACACCATTTGTGAAAAAGGACAGAACAACCCGAAAAAAACTCAGCAGAGACACAGGAACTGAAAAACACAATCAACCAACTTGACC
>NW_006408633.1:4416525-4417219 GCF_000296735.1 Chrysochloris asiatica
AAAAGCTTGTTGTATGGAAATTTGACATTGTATGGAAGTGAAGAAGGCAAGTTTTTGGGGCTAATGGCCCCAGATAGAATCCTCCAGGTCATAGGAATTATAATACAGAAGCAGACAATCATTCCAGGATAATAAACAGTATGTTTCTATATGGGAAGAAGAGTATCTGTGAATATTTATGTGACCAGAAGGGAGAGGTGAGGTAGAGAATTTCGGGTGTCTCTTAGCCATTCTCCCCTTCTTCCAATAGTAATAGAACCTCCCAAGTTTTAACTGGAAAATGACTCCTCTCCTAGAGACAAAAATTTCTCACCTCTCTTACAGCTAGATTTATCAGCCAGCCTCCAAGATGCCTTCACCAGTCCCCAGACTCCCTTACTTCTGGTTGACTTTAGCGGGTGAGAGACTCTGATAGGGTACCAGAGGATGTGGTTGTAGTTAGTGCCATTGAGTTGGTTCTGACTCATTGCGACTCTGTAGAGGGTTTCCAAGGAGTGGCTGGTGAGTTTGGACTACCGACCTTGCAGTTCAAACTGACCTTGTGGTCCAGTGCTATCCTACAGCACCACACCAGGACTCCAAAGTGCTGGTGGTGGTGTGCCATAGTCGGTTCCTACTCACAGTGACCCTGTAGAGGGTTTCCAAGGCTATACATCTTTAAAGGAGCAGAAAGCCTCATCTTTCTTCCACAGAG
>NW_006408633.1:4417319-4418697 GCF_000296735.1 Chrysochloris asiatica
AGAGAAAGGTGGTGTGCTGACAGGCAGGGGGCTGGTTTGCAATATGTGTTCTTTGGTTATATATTCCTACATGTTTTTGTGTACATCAAAAAAAGGATAGTGTCATCATTACAAAGAAACAAGATGAGATTGGTGGAGTGCAAAACTGATGTTCTGCCATGTAGACTATCACTCAGTTCACAATGAAAGCTTTTTTTGACAAAAAGAAAAGAATCTGAGACAAGCAGGAATTCAGAGCAAGAGGTAACCAGGAGAGCATAGCCCAAACAAATCTTGGAAATAATGGTTATATGTGGCTCTGCGGGCTAACGCACTGGACTATAAAGTTGGTTTGAACCACAAGGTGGGTGGCTCAAGCTCACCAGCTGCTCCTCAGAAACTCTATACAGGGTTGTTATGGGTCAGAACTGACTCAAAGGAACACATTTCTAGTGCAGCACTTAAATATTTGTAATAGAACAACTGCAGTAGTGAGTGTGAAGGGAGGGGGTCTCTAGGAGTGTTTACTTCTTCATCCTTATAATTGTTTATATAGAAGAAAACATCACAGTGTCAAGCTTCATAAAATCAAAACATCTTATTCTCCTGCCCAGCCAATCTAATCTGTGGCTGATGCCCTAGATCTCTGCCTGACTTGTCTGCTTCACTACCTCTTAGCCTCTTCATCATGGGAAAAGAATGTAAAGCTTCAAATTATTTGTATTATTGCCATTATTAATGTTAGCCACTTCAGCATTGAGTTTGGGCAGAGATACATTTGAAATAGTTGGTATGAGGTTTTTTTTTAAATCCCTAAGAAGGTGACAAAATCAAATCTACCATATATGCTTGGTAAAGTAGTTAGTGAAAAACAGGAAGACATCTCCCCAGTGAAGCGGCTGCAACTTGGACTCAAATATAAGAATTGTGAAGATGGCACAGAACTCGGCAAGGCTTCCTTCTGTTGTATGTAGGATCATTATGACAACCAGGCTTTTCTCAGTCAATGTTGTTGTTGTTGTTAAGTGCTGTCGAGTCAGTTCCAACCCATAGTGACCCTGCGCAGGGTTTCTGAGGTGGTAAATCTTTTAGGGAGCAGAAAGCCTCATCTTTCTCCCGCAGAACTACTGATAGTTTTGAACTGCTGACCTTGAGGTTGGTAACCACTACACTACCTACCAGAGCCCCTTTTCTTAGTCAATGAGGACTTGGAAAAAATATTTTTGCATATTAAAAGAAAAAGTGACCACTGAGAACTAATCATTTATAAATAATTATAAACATTGTTTTTCAACTAAATGCAAATGTATGATTGTTATTGTTTGTTGTTGTTAGGTGCCATTGAGTCAGTTCCTACTCATAATGACCCTAGGTACAACAGAAGGAAGCCTTGGGGTGG
>NW_006408633.1:4420282-4438522 GCF_000296735.1 Chrysochloris asiatica
CTCATAGCAACCCTATTTAGGGTTTCCAAGGATTGGCTGGTAAGCTTGAATCGCCAACCTTGTGGTTCTAGAAGGAGAGCAATGTCCCTGTGTCTGTCTGTCTAGAATCATAGTTTTGCGGAGGTTATGTTCTTCTACTTCAGGCTTTAATTTCTGTTAGGAGGCTCTCTCCTCAACTATAGGTCTTGTTGTTGCTGTTACATGCCATTGAGTTGTTTTTGGTTCATAGCGACCCTGTTTAGGGTTTCCAAGGAGAGGCTTGCGGTTAGCAGTCCAGTGCTTATCCTACTGCACCACACCTGGACTCCAACTACATGTCTTACTAGCCTCTAATAACATCTCCCTCTCGTTGACCCATTCTAAGTCGAGGGGTGTTGACTGTTAGCCCCAACATTTTACTATCCTGCATTTGTTTCCTTTAATATACCGGACAGTTTGCAGAGTCCCTTCATTAAATGCTCTTTAATTACCTCTGTCACCCATTTCCTGCCAGTAACCTGGCCAATACACTACTTCCCCTTCAGATTGTAGCTATTAGTCAAAACAATCAATGATGTAAGAAATAGGCAGATGTGTAAGTTCCAGAAGGATGAGCTTTTAAATCAATAGTATAATTCATCAGTTCAACCATGGATTAACACCCAAATCTCATAATGCATAGGAAAAATGATGTAGCTGGTTCTAGATTACAATGACCCTATGTTCAACAGAATGAAATACTGCCTGATCCTGTGTCAGCCTCACAATTGGTGCTAAAATGTTTGAGCCCAATGGGAAAGATAAACCAAAACCAAACATGCTGTTGTCAATCAATTCTGACTCATAGCAATCCTATAGAGTAGAACTGCCCCAAAGGGTTTGCAAGGCTACAAATATTCACAGAAGCAGACTATCATAGCTTTCTCCTATGGAGCAGTTGGTGGGTTCCAGCTGCTAACCTTTCAGGTGAGTGCTTAACCATTGCACCACAAAGGTTCCATGGGAAAGACAGGCTCCTTTTTATTAGCATCACTGTGACTGGGAGAAGTCATCTGGAATATGTATGACTCTAGATCGAATCATTGTATTAAGAAGCTATTTGACCTACTTACACCAAAAGTAGAGTTTATCCCCAAATATCCCCATCATTTACTTCAAATGTCATTGGTTTACCAGCCAAATTCTTTAGTTAGAATTCCACTGAATTCAGTCAGGAAGCTCTGAATTACAACATGGATTTTGCCAGGTTTATGCTTTAACAAGGCTCAAGAACACCTCCAAAAATCCCAAAGACCACAAAGAGTACAGCTTAAATACAAATTCAATCCACGAGGAGAGAAGATACATGGAAGAAAGAAGAAAAAAATCTGCCTCTCAAATAGAAAGAAAGATGATTCTTTGAATGAAGAGTTGCCTCTTCTACATTAAATTAAATTAGATTAGATTTAATTTAATTTAAAAAACAACAACAACAACAAAAAAAAACCTCATTTGGGAGTTCTCCCCAAGAGGAGCACAGGTTCAGGGCTCTAGGAAAGAAATCTCCTTACCCAGGGCTTCAGGTTGTAGCTTTGCTTCTAAACATGCCAACCCTCAAAGGCAGATCTGCAGCTGCCAAAAAGGGATCTATTAGGCACATGGAAAATAATTTTTGCCAACAAAGAAGTCTGGACTAGAAATTCTCAAACAGACAATTAAAGAAAAGTTTAATTGTCTGATTATTCATCCATTTATTAAAATATTCACCCATTCTAAAATATTCAGCCAAAGCAAACAAGGCCAACCAGATCATGCATGTTTATTAGGGTGCTTTGGGTGCCAAGTAATTGATTATCCAAGTGAAAGTGGCTTATCAGGCCTTCTGTTATTCATAAAGCAAAGGTAAATGACTCCAGATTTGGTTAGTTCAACAACCTAACCAGGCCAGAGCACTGGGTTGTTTTCTGTGGGATTCTCTTTTCTTTCTGTATATTGTCTCAAAATAACTGCTCCACACCCAAAAATTACATCAGCTACAGATTGAATTATGTGCCCCCCAACATGTATTGAAGTCCTAACGACTGTTTGAAAATAGAGTTTTTCTTTTGATATTTTAATGGTGCTTTAGGATAAGCCCTGGACTGCTAACCACAAGGTTGACAGTTCAAAACCACCAGCCAGTCCTCAGAAATCCTATACAGTGTCGCTATGAGTGGGAACTGACTCGACTACTCTTAACAACAATATATCAAAGTAGGGTGGTTCCTAAACCTAATCACTTCTAAGTGATATCTAATAAAAAGAGCAGATTAGATATGGACACACACACAGGGACGACAAACAACAGAGACAAATGCAGCTACAAAATCAGAAATGCCAAGGACTACAAGCTACTAGAAAAAAATTGGAAGATAGTTGCCTGGCCAGCTGATTAGAAGAGATCCATAGTTGTATCCATTCTAAAGACAGGTGACTCAATGTAGAAAGCATCAATCAATATCATTAATATCCCATGCAAGAAAAATTTTGCTGTGGATAACTCAAAAATGGCTGCAACAGTACATCAACAAGGGAACTGCCAGAAATTCAAGCAGAATTCAGAAAAGGACATGGAATGAGAGAGAGAGATTATTGCTGACATCACATGAATACCAGAAAGATGTTTACCTATGCTTTATTGGCTATGCAAAGGATTTTGATTGTGTGGATCATGACAAACTATAGATAATATTGTGAAGAATCCGTATTCCAGAACACTTAATGAAGAACCTGTACACAGACCAAACAGAAGTTGTTAGAACAGGATAAGGTGATATTGAATGGTTTAACATGAGGACTAGCAGAATTACCCTTGGTGGACAGTTTTCAGATGAGCTTCCAGACTAAGAGAGACTAGGAAGAAGGAGACTCAGACTACTTCCGAATGTTTAACCACTAAAAGCCTTATGAATAGTAACAGAACATTGTCAGATAGAGTGCCGGAAAATGAAAACATTATGAATGGCACCACAGTATTGTCAGGTATAGTGGTCAAAAATTAGCCCCTCAAGTTTAAAGACACTCAAAATATGACAGAAGAGCTGACTCCTCAAAGTAGAGTTTACTGTGATGACACAAATGGAAAATGAGGAGAAACAGCTGAAACATCCATTAGTAATTGGAACATGGAATGTACAAAGTATTAATGTTGGAAAATTGGAAGTTCTCAAAAACAAAATGGAACACATAAAGATGGATATCCTAGCCATTGTTGTTGTTATTATTAAGTGCCCTCAAGTCAGGTCTGAGTCTAACTCACAGTGACCCTGAATAGGGTCTCCAAAGAGCGGCTGGTAAATTTGAACCACTGACCTTGCAGTGCAAACTGATCTTACGGTCTAGTGCTTATCCTACGGCACCATACTAGGACTCCATCCTAGGCATTAGTGAGCTGAAATGGGCAGGTATAGACCATTTTGAATATGACAATCATATAGTTTTCTATGCCTGGAAGGGCACGTTCAAGAGGAATGTCATAGAATTTATCACCACAAAGAGCATTTCAAGATACATATTTAAATACAACGCTGTCTGTAATAGGATAATATCCATATGCCTATAAGTAAGATCCAAGTCCTGGTATGGCAATGTGGGTTAATGCGCTAGACTACAAAATCAGTTTCAATTGCAAGGTCAGTGGTTCAAGCTCACCAGTCACTCCTCAGAAACCCTATACAGGGTCATTATGGGTCGGAACCAACTCAATGGCACACAGCAACAATAAATAAGACAAGTTAATACAACTATGCAAGAGTCATTATTGATGGTGTTAAATGATAGAAGCATCTTGAAAAATGGTTTGGCCACGTCATCTGAAGTTAAATAGGTACCTACCTGTGTCCAAGCAATTCTGTTCCTAAGTACATAACCAACAAAAAGGTATGTGCAGAATATCCTTAACAGTTTTATTCATGATAGTGAAAAGCTGGAAAGAACCCAAATGTCCATTTACAGGAGAGTGGGTAAATAGTGTCTATATGAAATAGTGCACTGCAATGATAAAAGAACAAACTGTTAAATATATGTCAGAATTCAAAGGAACCTCAAAAACATTATGTCAAGCAAAAGAAGTTATACACAATAAATTTATGCTATATGATTTCATTCATGTTAACTTCAAGAATAAGCAAAACTAATCTATAGTGATATAAATCAGAACAAGGATTACTCCTGGGGCTGAGTGGGAGAGAGCTATTGACTTAGAAGGAGTATGAGAAAACTTTCTGGAAGAAGAAAACGTCCTAAATCTTGGTCTGACTAGTGTTTTCATAGGTGTACATATGTAAGAAATTCACTGATCTGTACACTTGGGTTTGCACATTTTACCTTATTTAAATCTAAACAGATGGCTAGCTCCCATGTCTCTCCGGGGGTAGATCTGCATGCCCTTGCTTGTCATCTGCCTACCCTTTCTTGTCTGGGTTTCCTGCCATCCGCAGACTTCTGAAGTGTGTTTGTGTTCTTCCTTGCCAGATGTTTCTTGCAGTTGCCAGTCTTTGCTCAGTCTCCCTTCTAGAGTATTCTCTCATTGTTGTTGCTGCAAGCAGCACCAAAGTTGATGCCACATGTCAACCCCTATAACCTGCCCCAGGGGATCAAAGGATGGGTCCCTACATTAGAACAGTGCAGGCAACACTTTGCTCTAGCCTAAAGTAGTTGTCACTGGGCCTTTCTGATGACTTTTTTCCCCCCACAAGGCGACCTCTTGTGTTATTTTGTGTTTGTATTACCATGTATTATGCATTGAGTGAAGACTCACAGAGCATATCAGTTTTCCAATCAAATTCATACACACTTTGTTTCACCTCATTGATTGTATTCCCTACAATGAAACATCACATATTCTACTTCCTCCATGTTCCCTGTTTCCTAACCCCTCTGAACTTTGTCCTTATATAAATGCTGCCCTTTTAATCTCAAATGGTTGATTATTCTAAGTGACTACATGGGGTCTTTATAACTCTTTTTTTTCATGTTTTATTGTGAATTATATGATATTTTACATGAGAGACTTTAGTTTTACATTCGTTCCATCATATATTGTCTCATTGCCATGGTTCCAATCACCTCCATGCATCATCAACCTACCAAAGGGTATACCCTATAAACCTGCCCCCTACACTCCCCCAACCCCCATTCTTCAGCACACAGTCCCTCTCCCTCTGTGGATCCAAAGTCCCCATCCGCTTCATAACTCCACATCATTGTCTCTGCCTCCATCTCGGGCCTCACTGCTTCTCTGGGTAGGGTCCCACTCTCTGCTCTTCTCCGTTGATGGTCCCAGAGACCTCCACTCCTAGACTGGAGAATTAATCACTCTCTTCCTTGCTACCAAACGTCTACCTTTACATTTCCAACCCTCACAATCAGTCCTGATAACAATCATTCACTATTGTATCACAAGTGACCCTTCTGCATTTCATTTCATCAGCTCCGCCTAGACAGATTGGATAGTACTCACTGGAGATTCTGCCTTCCTCCATGCCCCCTAGCTCTAGGTTCCCTCTTGAAAGCTTGTAAGCCAGTTAATTCTTGCCTTTGTGGTCCCCACCCCCCATTTGGGTATCCAATGTCCAAGTTGCCCATCTCTGTGTACTCTGTGTGTGGAGGGGGTGGGAATGTTTTTTGCTGTGAGGGTTTGTTCCCTCTTTTGGGTTACTGCATCCATAGGTCTAGATCAAGTTCATCAAATTGTCTCAGATCACTCTTTTTTTTTTCTCCCCCTCTTCTTTCTTCTCCTGGTTGAGTTCTAATCATCCATTCATCGGGACCAGGTCACGTGGGTACCATCTGCAAGTGTGGGTGTTCTTGTGCGTATGCCCTCTCTTTCTATCAGCTGGTAGCTTCACTCTCCACTTTAACTTTATGACTCTTTTGAAAACTTCAAAGGTCTGCTTCTTCACTGATTTCCACTCATTTCACAAATTGGCTCCAACTCCTGGAAATGAATGACTTAAAAATCCCACAGAAAACGGTTAAAACTTTGCTTGGTGGACTTAATTAGAGCCTCTGTGGTTTTGGACACAGTCCCAGATAGGGGTTGTGAATGTGGTCAGCTGCTAGCAAGAAAGGATTTAGAATACCAGAGGCTTAGAGTCTAAGAGGCTGAGATTCAAGACAGTTAGTACTAGAGTCCAACAGTTAGTGACAAATACAGAAAAGATAGTGTAAAAGTTCTCTTTCTGCCTCAATTTTTAACTTCTGAACTTTACAAATGATCAAATCCAGGTTTTTCAGAGTAGAGACACCAACAAATTTGGACAGAACTTGGTTTTTGTTCCAAAGTGGAACAAATGACTCTCTGCCGAGAGTTGAATCATAGAAAATCCAAAATAAGAATAAACTGTGAAATATAATATGTACTCCTTTAATACTAGACATTCTTCCAACTCTTGGAGACCCCATGTGCTACGGAGTAGAACTGTTCTATAGGAATTATGTGGCTGGTGTGGTGCTGTGGGTTAATGCACTGGACTATAAAGTTGGTTTGAACTACAAGGTCAGTGGTTCAAGCTCACCAGTCGCTCCTCAAAACCCTACATAGGGTTGCTATGGGTCAGAACTGACTCAACAGCACCTAACAACAACAACAATCTTAATGGAAGGGAGTCCTGGTGTGGCACTGTGGGATAAAGCACTGGACCACAATGTCAGTTCAAACTACAAGGTCAGCTATTCAAATTCACCTTCACTCTCCAGAAACACTATGCAGGGTCTCTATGAGTCATAACCGACTTGACAGCACCGAACAATGACAACATCAACTTGAAAACAGAGTCTGCAATTGAGGATATGCAGTTCTCTTTGTCAATTGCTATTAATGGAGTCCTGGTTTGGCTGGACCACAAGGTCAGTTTGAACTGCAAGGTTGGCGGTTCAAATCCATCAGCTGCTCCTCAGAAACCCTTCACAGAGTCACTGTGAGTCAGAACCAACTCAAAAGCATTAATAAATAACATTAATGGGGAAAATAACAGACAGGGGCCTGAACCCAACCTGCTAAGAAGTTCGTGGTCCTCTGAATCAGTGGTTCTCAGCCTTGGCTGTACATTGGAATTACATGAGAAGATTTAAAAATCACTGAGACCTGGATCCCACCCCTAGAGATTCTGATTTAATTGGTCTGGGCATCAGGAGTTTTTAAATCTCCCACATGACTTCAAGTGCAGTCAAGACTGAACTGCTCTGGATCCTACAAACTTACTTAGACCAAGCATGATCCCCATTATCGGCTAAGGACCATTGTGATCCATGGGGATTTCATTGGCTGGGTCTGGGGAGATAAGTCTTCAAGCTTTTATTCCTACATCATCTTAGTCTGGAAGCTCCACTGAAGTCTGCTCAGTGTCATAGCAACACACACGCCTCCACTGAGCTACGTGTGATGGACGTGCATGAAGTCTTTGGCTGGGAATCAAATCACAGACGGCCACAAGGAAGGAGAGAATTGTATCACTGAAATGTCCCATTTATGGAGTTAGCAGAGTCTAAATAAGGATACCAATCAGGGAACATACCCTACCCTGTCTGGGGAAAAAGCTACAGCAGGGTCAGATCTAACACATATGCCAGCCAGAGGGTTGTTTTTGCTCTGAGTTGCCGAGATGCTGTCCAGAAAGCAGAGCGTTTGGTATTCCTGCTCTAGCCAACCCTGTCATTCCTTTCATCCTTTCTCATAAAGAATTCACTATGTTGTCTAGTACTGGGCAAAATGCTTATTCCATAAAAGCTCATGAATGTCTGACACTATGAAGGGTCCCTTGCCTTCCTCTTTGCACTCCTTAATGTTTGGGGGCAGGACACACAAGTGGAGTGCAATAATAAAAGAAAAAGAGGATGAATGTATTAATACAACTAACTTAATCTTATTTAGAGACTGAGATTTGTTTAAACGAAAAAATCAAACTGTTGTAGATTCTGACTCTTGGTGACCACATATGTACAGACTAAAATTGCTGCATGGGTTTTCACAGCTGTGACCTCTTAGCAGCAAATCACCAGGGCTTTCTTCCAGGGTGCCTCAGGGTGTGTTTGAACTACCAACTTTTGGGTTAGTAATCGAGTAGTAACTGCCACCCAGGAACTCCTGAGCGTTGTTCAGGAAAACTAATTGTTTGGATAAGTGGACCCAGTTCCACAGATGTGGACTGAACGCAGGGTCATTCCAGGGCTTGGAGCCGATGAGGTGGCAGACACAGGACCCTGGGGCACAGCAGTGAGTGTGACCTCGTCCCGCTCAGCATCCAGCATTTCAGCTGAGCTCCCACCTCACACACTACAATTAGCCCCCACATCTGTATTCATCTGCAGAATTGAACTTGGGTTGAGAATCAAGCAGAAGATCAGATGAGGTTTTTGTCTTCGTTGCTGAAAGGTGTAGCGTCAGCCCTGTCTGAGCTCACCCTGAGGTGAGATATCCCACCACATTTCTGAGATCAGAGCACATTCCAGAACCGCTTAAGCAGCAGGTAGAGAGGAAGGTGATCATTTCAGCCGCTTTCTGTTCCGCTTCCAGCAGGCAACAAAACTGGGCATTCCAGCAGCTTATCTTGGCCCAGCTGTGAAGTTAAGATGACATGGCCCCCTCTCTTTAAATAAGAAGTATTAAAGGAATAAGCCAGTTTCCATCCGGTCACCTCTGACTCATAGCAACCCCGTATGTGTCAGAGTAGAACTGTGCTCCATAGGGTTTCAATGACTGATTTATTTGTTTATTTATTTTTCGTAATAAATGGCCAGATCTTTCTTCCAAGACACCTTGGGGTGGACTCAACCCTCCAAGTTTTTTTATTGTTGTTGTTGTTGTTGTCAGGTGCCATCGAGTCAGAACCGACTCATAGCGACCCCATGCACAACAAAACGAAACAATGTTCAATCCTGGGCCAACCTCACTACCGCTGCCACACTTGAGTCCATCAATGATGCCACCTAGCTGATCCATCTCGTTGGGGGTCTTCCTCTTTTTCTCTGACCCTCCACCCTACCCAGCATGACATCCTTCTCCAACGATTGTTTCCTGCGGACAATATGTCCAAAGTAGGAGAGACGAAGCTTAGCCATCCTGGCCTCCAAGGAGCACTCCGGCTGCACTTCTTCCAAAACAGATCTATTGGTTCTTTTGGCAGCCCACGGCACTTTCAGTATTCTCCTCCAACACCACAACTCAAAGGCATCAATTCTTCTACGATCCTCCTTATTCACTGTCCAGCTTTCGCATCCATATGAGGCTATTGAAAACACAATGGCCTGGGTCAGGTGCACCCTATTCCTCAAGCTGACATCTCTGCTCTTCAAAGTTTTTTTATTAGCAACCAAATATGGCACTGTAGAATAAGCAGTGCACTGCACGATCAGTTTGGCAGTTCAAATTCACCAGCTGCTCCTCGGAAACCCTATACAGGCCACTATGAATCAGAAATGACTCAACGGCCTGTATCGGGACTCTACTACACCCAGTGACTCTAATACTACTGGAGTATACCCAAAACCAAACTCGTTGCCTTCAAACGGATTCAGGGTCATGATGACTTCATGTGCTCCACAGGATTTTAGTAGCTGCAATTTCTATGGAAACAAATCACCAGCCCCTTCTTCTACAGTGCTGCTGGGTAGGTTCAAACCACCAACCTTTGGGCTAGTGTGTTATTATGAATTTACTTGATATGGCCTCTCAATTCAAAGGGTTTGTTTTGTTGTTGTTGTTGTATGCTGTGGAGTCAGTTCTGACTCTTAGCAATCCTGTACAGGGTTTCTGAGGCTAAAGATCTTAACGGAAGCAGAAAGCCTCATCTTTCTCCCGTGGAACAGCTGGTAGTTTCAAACTGCTGACCTTGCAGTCCGCAGCCCAATTTGTAACCACTACGCTATTCGAGCTCCTTAACTCCCACCAAATGATTGGGTGATGGTTGCTGTTGTTGCAGTTAAATGCCTTTGAGTCGGTTCTGCACACAGCCCCTCTCCCTACCAGAGTCCAGAGTCCCTAGCCGCTCCATTTCTCCACTCCATCATCTCTGCCTTCATCTCTGGTGTTGTTGCTTCTCTGGATAGTGTTGGGACTGCAAGCACTGAGATGCTGAGGCCCTGTGTCATGGACGAAAATCCAACACGAAGGCCCCACTCAGGATTGCTAGCCAGGGACCCTGAGGGCCAAGGAAGTGACCTCCTGAAGTCCCGGGTTCACATGGACCCTGAGGGCCAAGGAAGTGTCCTCCTGATGTCCCGGGTTCATTGGTTTTTGCGAACTCACTGGAGGGCTACCTCTGTATAATTTTCTTTGGTCTTATTATTCATTCTATGCTTCTAACTCCAGTAATTGTAGCTTCTGAGAAAATGGTTTCTTACGTGCCTCTCTTAATGTCTCCACTGTGTTGGCAGTGCATAGGGTCCTGGGAACATATCTCTCTGAGGAGCAAGCTCTGGCCACCTGGCAAGCATGTCCAAACTGTTCTTTATCAAATTATTCAGTTATGTTTGATATTAACTTAATACATGAGCTCTTGATATCCATGCACCATATTAAAACCAAAACCCTTTCTAAAGACAAGGCCATAAAAGTTCCAAAGGCAAGTTTGCTGGGATTACGCAAAGAGGCTCTGGAGAGAATTCGCCCAAAGTATTCACTCAAAGTAGATTGGTAAATTCTGGGAGTTTTGTTCAAGGAATAATAGTAGCAGCCCCTTCAAACTGTCCCCAGGTGTAAACCATTAACCCAGACGTCCTCCTTCCTCCTGAAAGCCTAAGCCAGGTAGCTGAAACAGCTTGACTCCCTTCTGACCTTTTAAATCCTTTTCACCTTTATCCATTAGAGATTAAGCACTATAGGTACATTAATTAGCTTTGAGAAACCTCAAGTCACTGCCTTAGGATTTAAGCCTAAAAAGTAATTTATAACAGTTTGCTTGAATTTTTGGAAAATTAAGAATGTTAGATTATTAAGACAATTTGTGATGTATATTTTAGAATTTGTTCCTGTAAATCATTGTGTCCTGTTTTGAACGATTAATCACATTTCATTTCTGTACCCTGTCTTAATAATCCCCTTCTTCCTTTATATAAAATCCCTCCCTGAAATAAAAGACGGATACAGATTGAATCCTGCATGCATTACTGCTTGCAGGGCCAAGCTTTACAGCCATGCTGCTTGCCATGCAGGGTCTGTCTGCCAGTTTTGCATCCACTCTGGTCTTGGGGTGTCTCTTTTTTTCTCTCGTTGCGTCTTTGTGTATATTCTTTCTCTATCTCTTTTGTCGCCAGATCTCCCTACTTCATGAACCAAACTTCTCTGTCGAGGCAGGTCCCCAACAGATAGGGTCCAGCACTCTGCTCTTCTCCCTTGATGGTCCCATGGTCCTCGGCTCCTGGACTGCAAGATCAGCCACTCCCCTCCTTTTGTTACAAAACATCTACTCTTACATTTGCAACAATCTCTATCAGTCCTGATACCAATTATTCACTATTAAATGATTATTTTTGCTTGATGATCCCAGATCATCTTTTCCAGTTTCTGAGATGGCTCCTTTTAAAGCTAGTGAGATGGCAAAACTAACCAATCACAGCATTACACCCTATTTGGATGGTCTCACCAAATCACTGAGTCCTATTGTGGTGCTATGGCACAAGCACTGGACTGCTAACTGTGCTAGCCACAAGGTCAGCAGTTCAAACCCACTAGTTGCTCTATAGAGGGTTGCTGCAAGTCAGAACCAATGGAAGAACAAGGAAGAGAGGGGAATACATAGGAAGGTTTGCATGGGCTAAATGGGACAGAGATAGGTAGGGATGTATGCTCAACCTTGGAACAACAGGTCTCTGTGATACAGGGATCAAAGCATAATCTGAATGGGTAAAAGAGGGGAAGTAATGTTAAGGTGACTGTATTATGAATATTGGTTTCCCGTGCCTACTACTGTCAAATAGACACTTGAATACAACAGAAAAACATATCAAGAAATATGATTACAGAAAGCTTATAAGCCTGACTTCAGCTTATAATTGATTGGAATACCTAAAAGGGGTCCAAGAACTAGCCCAGTGAAGTAGACTACTTGTGGAGTCTTTGTAGAGTATGGGATCTTGGATAGAATCCTGAACCCCATACAGAACCTTCTGAGGTGAGATATTCCCAATTGAAAAGACATGCCGGAGCAGCTAGAGGAACAAAACATACTTATTGAAAGACCAGCATGTAAAGAGGGGAAGAAAAAAAAAAGCAGACTGCCTGGCTATTACAAGAACAAGCCAGCCGTTAGCCTAGAAGCCATCAAGGCAAGCCATCAAATCTCTTCAGGACAAACCCCTTCTAAGACTGAAACTCAAAGGGAACATACATGCAGGCTTGTAAGCTCACTGGTGACCACCTTGATATACTTGTGAGTGTAAGTGGAGGAAAGGCAGTAACAAAGACATGGCATGAGCTTGTCCATGTTCCATAGATTCCTGTCGACCTTGAGATGAGAGAAGAGGAAGGGCTGGTTGGTCTGAAGTTTGGGGAGACTTAGGAACCACTGAGCCCATGGACACTAACCAAGCCACTGGGGGCTAGAACTGAGAGTAAACCATCCAAATGATACAAAGTGGAAGGAGTTGCGCAAGAACGTCCAAACTTGTAGCTAGAACCAATTTTACCTAGCTTGGATGGCTTGATGATCAAAACTTGACTATTTTGTTAGGTGCCATGGAGTCAGTACCAACTTTAAGCAACCCTATGCACAACAATAAGGAGCTCTGGTAACGTAATGGTTATGAATCAGGCTGTGAACATTAAGGTCAGCAGTTCTAAACTACCAGTTGTCCACGGGAGAAAGATGAGACTTTCTGTTCCCATAAAGATTTACAGCCTCAGAAACCCTGTACAGGGTCACTATGAGTTGGAACCAACTCCACAGCACATAACAACAACAACAACATGTACAACAATAAACGACATTGTTATCAATGGAGAAAAGATTGAAGTTGTCAAGGACTTCATTCCTCTTGGATCAACTATCAACACTCATGGAAGCAGCAGTCAACAGATCAAACGACGTATTACATTAGGCAAATCTGCTGCACAAGACCTTTTTAAAGTGTTGAAGAGCAAAGATGTCAGTTTGAGGAATAAGGGGCTGCCTGACCCAAGCCATGGTGTTTTCAATAACCTCATATGCATGTGAAAGCTGGACAGTGAATAAGGAAGACAGTAGAAGAATTGTTGCCTTTGAGTTATGGTGTTGGAGGAGAATACTAAAAGTGCCATGGGCTACCAAAAGAACCAATAGATCCGTTTTGGAAGAAGTGCAGCCAGAGTGCTCCTTAGAAGCCAGGATGGCTAAGCTTCATCTCTCATACTTTGGACATATTGTCAAGAGGGAGCAGTCGCTGGCAAAGGATATCATGTTTGGTAAGGTGGAGGGTCATAGAAAAAGAGGAAGACCCCCAACGAGATGGATTGGCCAAGTGGCAGCATTGATGGACTTAAGTGTGGCAACATTACTGAGGTTGGCCCAGGATCAGGCAATGTTTTCATTCTGCTGTACATAAGGTCTCTACGGGTCGGTACTGACTCCATGGCACCTAACAACAACAACATGCCCAACAGAATGAAACACTGCCTAGTCCTGGGCCATCCTCACAATTGTTGCCACATTTGAACCCATTGATGCTGCCACTTTGTCAATCCATCTTTCTGGAGGTCTTCCTCTTTTTCTGTGACCCTCCACCTTACCAAAATGATATCCTTCCCAGCAAATGGTCACTTCTGACAATATGTCTGAATTATAAGAGATGAAGCCTGGACATCCTGGCCTCCAAGGAACACTCTGGCTGTACTTCTTCCAACACAAATCTCTTTGTTCTTTTGGCAGCCCATGGCACTTTCAATATGCTCCTCCAACACCATAACTCAAATGCATCAATTCTTCTGTCATCTTCCTTATTCACTGTCCAATTTTCACATGCAGATGAGTTATTGAAAATACCATAGCTTGGGTCAGGCTCACCTTAGCCTTCAAGCTGACATCTTTGCTCTTCAACACTTTGCAGCAGATTTGCCTAATACAAGTCATTTGATTTCTTGACTGCTGCTTCCATGAGTGTTGATGGTTGATCCAAGAAAATGAAGTCTTTGACAACTTCAATCCTTTCTCCATTGATAAGAATGTTGTTTATTGGTCCAGTGGTGAGGATTTTTGTTTTCTTTACATTGAGATGCAATCCATACTGAACGCTGTGCTCTTTGATCTTCATCGGTAAATATTTTAAGTCCTCTTCACTTTCAGCAAGCAAGGTTGTATCATCTGCATTTATCAGGTTGTTACTGAGTCTTCCTCCAATACTGATGCCATATTTTTCATCATATAAACTAGCTTCTCAGATTATTTGCTTACCATACAGGTTGAATAAGTATGCTGAAAGAATACAACCCTGTCGCACACCTTTCCTAATTTTAAACCATTCAGTGTTCCCATGTTCTGTTCAAACAACTGCCTCTTGGTCTATGTACAAGTTCCTCATGACCACAATTAAGTGTTCCGGAACACTCATACTTCGCAATGCTGTCCATAGCTTGTCATGATCCATATAATCAAAGGCCTGTGCATAGTCGTTAAAACCCAGGTAAACATCTTGCTGATATTCTTGGCTTTCAGCCAAGATCCATCTAACATCAGCAATGATGTACCTCGTTCCACGGCCTCTTCTGAATCCGGCTTGAACCTCTGGAAGTTCTCTTTCAATGTATGGTTGCAGCCATTTCTGTATTACCTTTAATAAAATTTTACTCGCATGCGATATCAAACATATTATCCGATGATTTCTACATTCCATGGGGTCACCTCTCTTTGGAATGGGCAAACTTAACTAGAGGAAGATAAAGAAATCTGATACAGAAAGCAAAGGTAAATTGCTACAGTTTGATGAACTTGACCTTATCTTATAGATGTAGTAGCACAAAATACCAACAGAAAGGGGACGAGTCTTCAAATCAAGGGTCAAGCATATGGCCTCAGTACACAAGGTTAATAGGGTGGGGATGCGGGTTGTATAAAGGCACAAAATAGCTGGCTTACAAGTTTTCCTGAGGGAGTTTAGTTTCAGAGCGAGAGAAAGAAGGTAGAATCCCTACTGAATTGTTTCCATCTTGTCTATTAATAGTGAGTAATTGTAATCATGACTAATGGGGATTGTCACAATTGTAAAGGTAGAAGGTGTGTAACAAAAAAGGGAGCTGTTAATTTTACATCCTAGGAACAGAGGACCCTAGGACTAGGAAGAAGGAAGAACATGAGTGGAAAGTGAGAAGCAGTAACACCAGTGAAGGAGGCAGAGACTATGGCATGCAGAGAGGTAGAGCATCTGAGGACTCTAGACTCTTGGAAAGAGAAAGCAAGTGTGCTGATCGACAGGCGGCTAGCTTGAAGAATGTGTCCTTTTGTTGTTTAAATGGTTATATATTCCCGTGTGTTTTTGTGTACATCAAAAAAGGGGATTGCAATCATTACAATGAAACAAGATGCGATTGGTTGCAAAATTGATGTTCTGCCACATAGACTATACTTCTTAATTCACAATAAAAGTTGTTTTTTTAAAGGGTAGCATAGTTACCTAAAGGCAAAGTTCAGAAGGGTAAGGAGAAAAGAAGGAAATGGAATAAGCAATGTTAGGGGATTGCGATTACTGAGATGAAACAAAGTACATGATTTGATAAATGCAAAACTGATATATACTCTGTAAACCTTCACTCAATTTGCAATAAAAAGTAAAAAAAAAAAAAAAAAAAAAATTTTAAGTGAGCATATAAAGAGAGAAGAGATGAGCTAACATTCAAGCCTTGGGTAGCGTTCTCTCCCCTACTGGATATTAATTAGATATTAAGAAGACGGTTACTTCTCCAGTTGTAGCTGGGGATCATCACAGGGTGATGAGATGGAACAGCCTTAGAATGCAGCTGATGCTGAAGACAGCAGAGCAGACGGATGAAAACCCATGGTTTCACAATAATATACTCAAAACCCTGATACAACCAACCCCCAATCCTGCATTACTTCTTGTTATGCATCAACATCTTTATTTTTAAAATCAGTTTGAGTTGAGTTAATAATCATGTGTGACTTTTCATCAAAGCTTTTGTCATTTTATTTTCTATATCTACATCATTTAGGAATTTTACAATATTCATTCAAAGCATGCTTAACTAAATTAGATGCTCTGTTTTCTGGCATGGCACTATAGGATTATCACTGGACTGTGAATCACAAGGTTGACAGTTCAAACCTATCAGCTAGCTGCTCCTCAGAAACCTTATACAGGGTTGCTGTGAGTGGGAACATACTCAATGGCACTTAACAACAACAACAATTCCACTGCTATCCTATTTGTAACAAGATTGCTTTTTTAACTTGTAGCTTTGAAAGCATATGTATTACTCTACATCTTGATGATTCTTGTTGTAGTGTTCATAGTCTAACTCAGACACCATCCTCCTGGTCTTTAAACAAGTAATATGCCAATTTAGAACCCTGGTGTGGTGCTGTAGGATAAACACTGGACTGGAAACCGGAAGCCCGCAGTTAAAATCCACAAGCCACTCTCAGAAACCTTATATAGGGTCTCTGTGAGTCGGCACTGACTCAGTGGCACACAAGAAAAAAATGTCAATTAATATCATGTTTCACAGAAAGACAAACTGCTATATAGTTTCAGACTTAATAGAATAAAAAGATTTATTTATTTATTTTCGGGGGGGGTGGGCCGGAACCTGGCATCTTTATCGAAAGAGAAAAAGAAAAACAGGTGAGAATGATTGTCCAAGTCACTGTAATCAATGTCACTGAATGAAAACATGAAAAGTGTTAAATTGCTATATGTTCTGCTGTGTATATTCTCAACAACAACAATTTTTTTTTTTTAAATAAAAACTTACCTGTCCTATGTCTCGTTCTTTCAGGGTTTGCTCTCTTATCAAGGTAACCTAAGAGCATCACTAAAAAGCACATTACATCATAAGATACTCCTTCATTGGGGGTACAAATGGTTAACACACTTGCTGGGTTGCTAACTGAAAGACTGGAGTTACCCAAAGGTGTCTTGGAGGAAAGTCCTGATATTTTACTACCAAAACACCAGCCACTGAAAGCCATGTGGAGCTCAGCTCCACTGTGACACCTGTAGGGTCACCATGAGTCCAAGCTGACTCCACAGCAACTGGTTCTTCTCCACTGTCATTGGGTTTTGGTTGTTGGTTTTTCCCCACTACATCAGCACATAGGAGTACTCCTCCAACATGAAGCTATGAGACGAGGTTTCTACCATCCCAACACATAGGGTAACATGACTATATATAGCCATCATTCTCCCTAAAGATTTAGACAGAGCCTGTCCATTTGATGAAATAGAACTTTTAAAATCCCATCCACTCTGGTAAACATTGAGAGACATCCAATGTCCCCAGAGGCAATGCTTAAAAAGGAATTCTTTTGATTTAGCAGCAGGGATGTGGCCATCGTGGCCCACAGGGTGGCTGCAGAACTATCCTGAAAGCTGACCACAGCTTCAGGAGAGCACCAGAGACTGTCAGGAGAAACACCTTCCCACAACACAGTTACTATGGAGAAACCCCTGCCACCTGGCTGCTTAAAATACAAGAGAAAGTCAAAATCATAGAAATTTTGCTAAAAATTATAGAAAGGTTATTCAACAGAAATATCAAAATGTGAAGCTATTGTTTCTTGACATAGCCTCCATCTAAACCTAATCTAAAACACCACTTCTGAAGGTGGTGTTTTAATCTTTCTAACCTTCCCCTGAAGAATTCTGAATTATTTGATTTATTTGGTGGTGGTGGTGATGTGCTATGAAGTTGGTTCTGGTTCATAGCAACCCTGTACAGGGTTTCCAAGGTTATACTTTTTTTTTTAAGTCTTTATTGCCGAGGAGCCGAAGGAAGAGGTCAGCTTGCAGACGCTGTGGTGGTCTATCGCTACCTCATCGGTGCCTGTGGGCTTCGTTTGTTCTGTGCCTCATCTCTCGCTGGAAGGGGAGTGAGGCTTCTACATTGGGCAGGAGACTCTGCTGCCGTAGTTCCCAGCTTGAAGTCGCCAGGATTTCTCTCAAACTTGTGTGCTGAGGAGACTGAGATGTTGGCCCCAGCTCCAAGGCTGAACTCAGCAGATGGGCCCATAAAAACATCTGTTCTCAGACAAAGGAAAGGATCTGGCAGCAAGCAATACCTACTATCCTGGGCTTGGAAACAAGGAAGAGGATAGGTAG
>NW_006408633.1:4447327-4458094 GCF_000296735.1 Chrysochloris asiatica
TGTATTGCCTCACTTTCTTGAAGGATTTCAATTTTTATTCCATCAATTCCTGGTGCCTTATTATTTGCCAATTCATTCAATGTACCTTGGACTTCCTCCTTCAATATCTTTGGTTCTTGATCACATGCTACCTCTTGAAATGGTTGAACATCAACGATTTCCTTTTGTATAGTGACTCTGTGTATTCCTTCCATTTTCTTTTTATGCTTTCTGTATCGTTCAGTTATTTGCCCAGAGAATCCTGCAATAACAAAAGTCTAGGCTTGAATTTTTTCTTCAGTTCCCCCAGCTTGAGAAATACTGAGCGTTTCTTCCTTTTTGTTTTTCTGACTCCAGATCTTTGAAAATTTTATTGTAATATTTAACTTTAACCTCTCAAGATAGCCTTTGAAATTTTCTGTTCAACTCTTGGATCTCCTCATTTGTTCCATTTGCTTTAGCATCTCTACACTGGAGAGCAAATTTCAGAGTCTCTTCTAACAACCATTTTGGTCTTTTCCTGTTTCTTGTCTTCTTAATGATTTTTTACTTTATTCCTGTATGATGTTATTGATGGTAATACAATACTCTTCATTATGACATAGTCCATGTGGTTTCTAATGCATGTTATTTGTGTCTTCTCCCTCTTTTCTTTTGTTAGGTTTGCCAATGGTTTGTCATTTTTATTAATCCCTTTAAAGAACCAGCTTCTTGTCCGTTGATTCTTTCTATAGCTTTTCTGCTTTCTATCACATTTATTTCTGCTCTAATCTTTATTATTTCTTTTCTTTTGGTGACTGTAGTTTCCCTTTTATGGTCTGTTTCTAATTGTTGTAGATTCTGTGTTAATGTGTTTATTTTGGTTTTTTCTTCTTTTTGGATGTGTGTATTTATTGCAATAAATTTGTCCTCTCAGCACCACTTTCGCCGTGTCCCAAAGATTTTGGTATGTTGTGTTTTCATTCTCATTTGTTTCTAGGAACTTTGTGAATTCATGTTTTATTTCTTCTACTACCCAGGTGCTTTTCAGCAGGATGTTATTCAGATTCTATGTATTTGACTTTATTTCCTTGGTCTTCCTATTGTTAATTTCTTATTTGATAGCATTGTGGTCTGAGAAGATGCTTTCTAGTATTTTGATATTTGTAAATTTATGGGAGTTTGTTTTGTGGTCTAAGACATGGTCTATTCTGGATAATGTTCCATGTGCACTGGAAAAGAATGTGCATTTTGCTGTTGTTGGGTTGAATGCTTGGTACACATCTATGAGGTCAAGTTGGTTGATTGTGCTGTTTAGTTCCTCTGTGTCTTTGTCGAGTTTCTTTCTGGTTGTTCTGTCCCTTTTTGAAAGTGGTGCATGAAAATCTCCCACTTTCTTGAAAAAAAATTTCTTTCTTGAATTCTGGTAGTGTTTGCTTTACATATCTTGGTGCTCTTTCACTGGGAGCATAGATATTTAGTATAGTTATGTCATCTTCCTCAGTTGAGCCTTAAATCATGAGGTGGTGTCCTTTTTTATATCTCTTAAGCTGCTTTTTGTCTTAAAGTTTATTTTATCAGAGATTAGAATTGCCACTCCTATTAATTATTTATTGCAATTAGCTTGGTATCTTTTTTCCGTCCTTTGACTTTTAATCTGTTTTTGTCTGTGGGTAAGGTGTGTCTCTTGCAGACAGCATATTGAAGGATCTTGTTTTCTTATCCATTCTTCCACTCTCCCTCTCTTAACTGATGCATTTTATTAATTTACATTCAGTGTAATTATCAAAAGGTATGGATTAATTGCTTCCATTATGTTCGTTTTTTTGTGGTGCTGTCAATTTCTTTGATCTGCATGTGTTCCTGTGCTGAATTCATGCTTTTTGTGATCTTTCTTGTTAGTTTCCTCATAGTTTTAATGATTCCATGTTCTTCTTGTATTTTCATTTTCTTGGTATATTGTGAAGTAGTATTTGTCTTTGAGGCTACCTTATGTGCCACTAACTTTTCCCTCCATTTAATACAGTCTATTTTATCCACTAACTTTTCCCTCCATTTAATACAGTCTATTCTACCTGACTTTCTCACCACCTGGATCTCTGTTCTTATGTGTTTATCTTCTTTCACATTGTAATTGTTTTGATCATAGACTGACCTTCCAGATCCTCTGAATTTATTCTTATACTTTTGTTCTATCTTTAACTCTTCCATTTGTTGATTGAGTTCTGGGTGGTGCTGCCATGTATGTCAATCTCTAGTTGTTGTCTGTTCTTGTTGGTTCTCAGTTCACAGAACTCCCTTTAGGATATTTTGCAGTACAGGGTTGGCTTTGATAAAATCTCTTAGCTTCTGTTAATACTGGAATGTTTTGATTACACCTTCATATTTGATTGACAGCTTTTCTGGATAAAGGATTCTTGGTTGGCAGTTTTTTTTCTTTCAGGGTTTTATATATTTCTCCCTATTGCCTTCTTGCCTTCATGGTTTCTGTTGAGAGATCCAAGTTTAATCTGATTTGCTTGCCTTTGTATGCTACACTTCTCTTTTCCCTAGCTGCTTTCAGGATTCTGTCCTTATCTTTGACTTTGGAGAGCTTAATTATTATATTATCTTGGTGACTTTGTTTTAGGGTCTATCCTTCCTAGGGTTTGTTGAGCTTCTTGAATGCTTATCTTTTTGCTTTTCAGGATGTTAAGAAAATTTTCTTCCAGAAGCTCTTCAATCATCTCCTCTGTGGACTTGTGTGATTCTTCCTGTTCCAGAATGCCTATAATTCTTAAGTTATTTCTCTTCATGTTATCCATCATGAATCTCAGGCCATCTTCAGATTTTTTTATCCTTTTTTGTGCTTGCTCTTCTATCTTAGCAGTATTGAAAATTTTATCATCCCATTCACTAGTTCTGGCTTCCATCTCTTCAGTTCTACTCCTTTGCCCTTTCAGTGTATTGTCCATTTCTGATACTTATTATTAATCGTTTCAACTTCTTTCTAAAAGTTTTTAATTATTTCCAGTGTTGTATCTGTCTTATTTCATTGTTCCTGTGGTGTTTTCCTGACTTATTCCTTATTTTTCTCAACTCCATTGTATAGGGTTTTGGTATATTTTATAATCCTTTTTATGAATTCCTTTTCAGGCATTTTCAAGGCCTGCCCTCACTCCAGTATGTAGTGTAGGTCTACCTACAGCTCATTTGCCTCAGTCACTTTATCTTGTTTCTGGGCATGTGCTGATATGCTCATCTGCTTCTGCTTCTTGGGCATGTTCAGTAGTTAGCTGTAGCATTAATACTTAATTGAGTGTGTGTTTTGATTTTTTTTATGCTTTCTGATTGCCTCCAGATAGATGTGATCAGGAGATATGATTCCCTTTTCACTCTTCTTATGACTCAACTCAGAGTAACTTTCATAGGTGTTGTCTGCCTCCATGGTATATGGCAGTTGGTATTGTTTCCTGCCTGGAATGTGGGGTTTCATAGGGTGTGGTTGTAGCTTGACTATATGGCAGCAATTTTTGTCTCTTCTTGGGTAATATAGGGAGAGAAAGAGCCCACTAAGGTAAAGAGGGGACCAAAAAACAAAACAACAACAGCAAAAAAAAAAAAAAAAAAAGATTGAATACTGTAGTGTATAATGGCAGAAAAGAGAGAAGACGGGGAAAAAAATCTGTAGCCTAATATTCTTCTTGAATCAACTATCAACCCCCTGGAAGCAGTAGTCAAGAGATCAAACAACATATTGCATTAGGCAAATCTGCTGCACAAGACCTTTTTAAAGTGTTGAAGAGCAAAGATGTCAGCTTGAGAACTAAGGTGCACCTGACCCAAGTCATGATATTTTCAATAACCTCATTTGCATGCAAAAGCTGGACAGTGAGTAAGGAAGAATGTAAAAGAACTGATGCTTTTGAGTTACAGTGTTGGAAGAGAATATTGTAAGTGTCATGGGCTGCCAAAAGAACCAATAGATCTGTTTTGGAAGAAGTACAGCCAGAATGCTCCTTGGAGGCCAAGATGGTCAAACTTCATCTCTCATACTTCAGACATATTGTCAGGAGAAACCAGTTGCTGGAGAAGGATATCATGTTTGGTAAGGTGGAGGGTCAGAGCAAAAGAGGAAGACCTCCAGCAAGATGTATTGGCCAAGTGGCAGCATTGAATGTCTCAAGCGTGGCAACAGTAGTGATCGTGCCCCAGGATCGGGCAGTGTTTTGTTCTGCTGTGCATAAGGTCGCTATGAGTCGGTACCAACTCGATGACACCTAACAAAAACAACATGTTTGTTGTTATTATGTGCCTTCAAGTCTGTTCTGACTCACAACAACCCTGTATAGAGTTTCTGGGGAGCGACTGGTGATAATGAACCACCAACTTTACAGCTCAAATGGCTTTGCAGTCTGACACACTAACCCACAGCGCCACACCAGGACTCCAGCCTAATACTAGTACGACTTTAATATCCTCTTTCACCTTCTTGCCTTCAAGTCTGCCTAAGAAATTTCAAAATGCCACTGTTGTTTGTTATGATGTAACTCAGGATTTTATTTTCAGCCTGTTTCATTTTTAGTCTGTCTCTCCCACTCCACAACCTTTCTTGCCTTTTTCCTGGTGATAAACAGTTCAGGGCCAGCTGTGTCCAGTTTGCACTGCTGTTTGGTTTTTAAGTGGTAATTATCCCTTTAAATTTTGAGAAGATCTGTGTGCATGCATAGAACACTCTGGGGATGGCAGAGGTGTCCACTCTCTCAGGCACCCCCTCTAGTCACCAGATGGAGGTGCGATGCCAGCAAGAGGTAAATGAACAGATTAAAAAAAAAAAAAAGGAATGTCCACACCTTTATCTCCAAGGTTCCATCAGGCATCAATCAATGGCATCTGTGATCCTTCCCCTACCTGGTATCACCCCTTGGTCTTGCTCAATAAGGCGGCTCTGGGCTGCTGAGCCCAGCAGGTTAGAAAATATAAGATATCTTGCTTCTGCTACAAATTCTGCTAGCTATAAGCTTTCAAACTTTTAAAATACTCCTATATATGTGGTTTAGAGTTTTGGAACTGTCCCCTGAACCTGCTTCATCCGGTATTCTGTGTTATTGCTGACGGAGATCCTCACTGCATTTCTACCCTATCCGCCATCAAGCCCCACCTCCCTGTAAATCTTTACAGGAGCAGAAAGCCTCATCTTTCTCCTGTGGAACAGCTGGTAGTTTTGAACTGCTGACCTTGAGGTTAGCAGCCCAATTTGTAAGCATTATACTACTAGAGCTCCTTTTTGTTGTTAGGCGCTGTCAGGTTGGTTCTGATTCATAGCTACTAATTTATTATACTACATCCAAATGGCTCTTTGGGCTAGCTAACTCAAGGGACTAGAACCATGCTCTTGAGTTTGGGGAACAAAAAAGAAGTCTGAAGAGGCAAGATCGGGGTTGTAGGGTAGATGAAGTAAGGCTTCCCAAGGAAATTCTTGGACTATCCTCAAAGAATGAGCAAGTGCATTTCTGTAATGGAAAAAAAAAATGACACAAATTTCCTGGACTTTTTCTCAGCAATGCAGTTTCAATCTTCTTAAAACTTCTTTACAATATACACCTGTGATTGTCCTGTGTCCTTTGAGAAAATCGATCAAGACTGCCCCTTTGGAATCCCAAAAAAGAGTCACCATAACCTTCTAAGCTGACATCTCTGACTTGAATTTAACTGAACCAGCAGATCCTCTAAGAAGCCACCATTTAGATCAGACCTTTTTTTTTGGAAGGCACCTAATGAGACTAAGACAAGTATATTACTGAGAGAACCTGTCTGCAGAGACATATTTAAACACATTTTGTTTGGAATAAACCAGTGCCTATGTTGAGTGGAACCCTAGTAGAAATACTTTATTGACTTACCCTTATACATATGAAGGGGCTTCAAAAAGTTCGTGGAAAAACTTCATTTTTCCATGATCTTTTGGAAGACCCCTCATAACGAAATCTTTGAGAGTCAGAACTTGTTGGAATACCCTTGTTTTTCTGGGCCTCGAATGTTTTCCACCTTTGACAGGGTGCAGTATTTTCTATCACTTGTTAATGGAATATATTTTTGTTTGCCTTCTCTGGCAGGTTTCTGCCTAAAAAGTTTTCCAACTTTTTTCAGATTTTACTGGACTCCTGGTGTGGCACTGTAGGATCAGCACTGGACTGGGAACCACACGGTCAGTAGATCAAACCCACTAGCTACTCTTCAAAAGCCCCATACAGGGTCGCTATATGTTGGAACCAAGTCAATGGCACTTAACAAAAACAAAAACTGGAGTCCTGGTATGGCTGTGTAGGACGAGCACTAGACTGCTAATCACAAGGTTGACAGCTGAAATCTACCAGCTGCTCCTCGGAAACCCTATACAGAGTTGCTATGAGTCGGAACTGACTAGACAACACCAACTATATTAAGGGGATAAGATTTTACATATGAATAGAATATATGGCCAAGAAATATTTTTAAATACTCCACATTTCTTCCCTTTTTTCTCTGGAGAGCTCCTTTTCCTTTCTTTCCTACTAGCAGGCTCTGAGCTCATTGCCTCAAGGGAAGGACGTCGTGAGGAAGAAAGCAGGTAGAGTTTGCAAGTTGTTTTGTTCCAGTTCCAAAAGCCTACACCCTTTGGGAATTCTGGGATTGGAGCACTGTGGAGTATATTAAAGAAAGAGCATCTGTGTCATCCTCTGATCTGAAAGGGTTTTCCACAGGTGGGAGTAAAGAGAAGTCATGGGTTCTAGGAGCAGAAAGGATCTTTGCTCACCTTCATCCCACTGTCACTAATAAAAAATTTTCAGATCCCAGAGAGAAAACCTCCATGTCTGGGCAGATAAGATCTTTGGTAGCCTCATCCCAGTCAGGGCAGAAAAACAGCTGAGCGTTGGGAGACCTGAAGAGAACACAGGAGTAACATGTCTCTGCAGTAACTAGTGTGGACCAAGGCCCTTTCCCCACCCCACTCTTCCCCAACCTCTCAAGATATTGGCACTTTTGAGGATCCTAGAACCCAGAAAAATGTGAGGTAACTTTTCCACCCACTCAGTGGAGTAAGACTCATAGTCAGAAAGCAAGCAGTTTTAGAAAATAAAGTGATGTATTTTACAGACCTGAATTTATGCCCAGGATTCAAGGTAGAGATGGTGGTGAATGCCATGGTTGGGATGGGGTCTGATGGTGAAGAGTTCACTTGTATTATAGACTGGATCCTTAGGCCTCAGGGAGGGAGTTAAGACTTGGTTCTCTGCCAGAGCTAAAGCAGTATGCTCTGACGAAGGTTAAGCATGTTAGTGCTGATCAACAAGATACTAACAATTAAGCACTTTGTTAAATACCTTCATATATGTTCGTTGATATGGTGACAATTGCTAAGATACATTGTTTATTTAACAAAAGAACTGAAAGAGATTTGGAACTTTTCCTTTAAAAGGTGAAATCAATGCCTGTGAATGAATTGATTTAATGTTCATGATCTTCAACAACATGAGAAAGCTTATTTTGGCAATGGTGGAAGGTTCTTTATTGCTCTTATAAAATAAACAACACTTTTTTTTTTTTTTTTTTTTTTTTAATTAAAGAACTGAAGTCCTGTTTTAGCCTGATTTGGGTTTGGATGAGTCAAGATTTCCCCAAGAATGTATTATGCAACAATCTCTCCTCTTCCATTTAATTTACTTTGATCATCCACACGAGCAACTTTGGAGAAAATGCGATGCCAATGTAAGCACCAACTATATCAATTTCAGTTAAGTCCTCATCTTTATCTGCCTACAGTTTTCCAAGAAGAAATAGCTCAGCATAGCATCATTGTAAATTCTAATTGTTTCCAATCAACATTAGGTACATTTTAATGTACAAGTAGAACTTCTAATCTTAAAATAATTTCTAAGGATGAATCACCTTCTTGTCTAATAAATGGAGAACTTTAACAAACAGAAATCTATTTTCTTACAGTTTAGAAGAAGGGAAGTCCAAATTTAAGGTGCTAGCTCGAGGGAAAGCCTTTCTTTCTGTAGGGGTTCTGGAGGAATGTCTCTCTTGAGCTATAGGTAGATTCATTTTTCACATGTTTTTTATTGTGACTTGGGTAAAGACTTGCAGGAAAAATTCATTTCACATTCAACAATTCCTATGCATTTTGTTTTATCTCATTGGTTGTAATTACAATCCCCACAATGTGACATCACTTAACTCACTTCCTCCCTATGCTTCCTGTTTCCATTTCTCCTTCTTTCTTAAACCTGTGAACTTTATCCTTGGGTAAGCACTACCCTTTTGATTTCAGATGGTTGATTATTCTAAGCTGTGCCTACACTAGTGTCAGGGACAGGTTAGGGCCCCTGGGTCCCAGGCATCCCAGCCTCTCTTACCCTGGTTTCATATCCACCCCCTTTGCCTTGAGTCCTCTCTTACTAGACATGGATCAAGAAAGGGGGGAGGACACTTCTAGTCCAACAAGAATAGTAACAATGAAAGGAACAGCCTGGATACAGAGATAAGAATATCAGGACCTGGGATTTCGACTTCCGGCACTTCCCTGACCAGGCAGCTCAGGTAGGGCAGTCTCGGGGAAAAGGGGCAGAATCACACATAAGAAACCTCTGTCTAGCAGACAGACAGCCTTTGAACAAACATAAGATCTTATATTTCAACATTCTGAACTCATTTTTTTAAAAGATCAAAATGCTGAGGAATTACAGGCACTTTAAGCTTTTGCCTGCCTGCACGCAGCTCCCGCTTCCGTGCCCGCGCCAGCGAGTGCCGTTGCCCCCTGCAGACCTTTGAATGCATGTCTAGAGCAACCCCACTTAGAAGGCTGCATTTCCAGAGAAAAGGAAGCATAAACTAACAAAGCTGAACAAATAGAGAGGGATATCGGAGCGGCTATCAGGAAATTTGGGGTACCCACGGTACAGAGAGACTGAGAGAGGGATCTTTTACATCATCAAATACGGACACTACTTCCCTGCAGCCATGACCCCAGCCCTCTACTGCCCCGGCCTAGACCAGCCCTCTGCCAAGCCGCTGAGGCTCAGGAACGCCCAAGGCACTGGCCCGCCCACCGAGGCCAAGGCCCTCCCAAGGCCCAGACACTCCCACTAAGGCCAAGGCCTGCCCTGAGGCCCAACCCGCTCAAAGACTGGTCACAAAGGCCCAGGCCCAACCAAGGCCCAAACCGCCGTGTAACCAGGTGGCTGAGGCCCAGGGCCCCAGAGGCCCAACCCGCCCCATAGCCCAGTCGCCAAGGCCCAGTGCCCCTGAAACCCAACCCACCCTCAGCCCAGTCCCTGAGGCACAGGCCCCCTGAGGACCAATCTGCCAAACCCGCCCACTGAGGCCCAAGCCACCCAATGCCCAGCTGCTGATATCCAGACCCCCTGAGACGCAAACCGCCCGCCCGAGGCCCAAATCACCAGCCCGAAGCCCAAACCACCCACCCAAGGCCCAACCCTCCTGCAGCCAGGTCGCTGGTGCCCAGGCCCCCAGAGGCCCAAACCACCCGCCCTAGGCTCAACCCACCTGCCCGAGGCCCAAACGGCCTGCCACTGAGGCCCAGGCCCAACTGAGGCCCAAAAAAGTTACTCTGAGTTAAGCAATAAAGAGAGTTAAAAGGTAAGACCACATCCTGATCACATCTTCCTGGAGGTAATCAGAAAACATAAAAAATTATCAAAACACATAATTAATTATTAGGGCCACAGATAAACATTAAACATGTCCAAGAAGCAAAAGCAGATGACCATATAGGCAGATGTCCAGAAAAAAGATAAACTATCTGAAACAAATGAACCAGAAGTAGACCTTCTCTCCATGCTGGAAGGAGGGCAGGCCTTGGAGATACCTGAGAAAGAATTCAGAAAAATGATTACAAAATGTCTCAAAACATTTTACAATGGAGTTGAGAAAAATAAGGAAGAAGTTAGAAAAGCGCTATAGGAACAATCAAACAAGATAGATACAGCATTGGTAAAACAATCCAAAACCTACAGAAAGAGGTCCAAACAATCAACAACAAAATGGCAGAAATAGAAAACTTCCTGAAAGGGCAGAAGAGTAGAATAAATGAGATGGAAGGAAGAATCAGTGAGCTGGAAGACAAGTCTCTCAATTCCACTAAGATAGAAGAACAAACCCAAAAAAGGGTAAAACATTCAGAGGAAGGTCTAAGATTCATGTTGGACAACATGAAGAGAAATACCCTAAGAATTATGGGCTTTCCAGAACAAAATGAGTCACACAAGTCCACAGAGGAAATAGTCGAAGAACTACTGGAAGAAAATTTCTCTAACAGTCTCAAGCGCAAAAAGATAGAAAATCAAGAAGCCCAACGAAGTCTAGGAAGGGCGGACCCCAAAAGAAAATCAACAAGACATATCATAGTCAAGCTCTCCAAACTCAAAGACAAGGAGACACTCCTGAAAGCAGCAAGAGAAAACAGAGGGGTCACATATAAGAGCAAACAAGTCAGACTAAGCTCAGATCTCTCAGCAGGAACCATGCAAGCGAAAAGGCAATGGGGAGACTTATATAAAACCCTGCAAGAAAAAAATTGCCAACCAAGAATCCTTTATCCAGCAAAGCTATCAATCAAATATGAGTGTGTAATCAAAACATTCCATGTCGGGGACCCGCCTAGACATAGGGGTTCGGTTCACGAGGAGAGGATACCTGACGGCGATTCATATGTATCAAGAATACACATAAGGAGACAAAGAGAGAGACAATGAGGCACCCCAAAGCCAGGGTGGATACATCACTGGTGGGCAGGCTTGGGAGTACAGGCATCGTGGCCTCTGCAGG
>NW_006408633.1:4465444-4481021 GCF_000296735.1 Chrysochloris asiatica
AATGAATGTAAAACTAAAGTTCTCCCATGTAAACTATCATATAATTCACAATAAAACATTAAAAAAAAAAAAAAAAAAGAGTGTGTGTGGGTAGGTAGAGTCCCCACTGAATAGTTTTCATCCTGTCTAGATGGGTCTGGTGAAAAGAGATGGGGATAAGAGTCTTATGATTCAATAGTGATTGTTATCGTGAATAATTGCAACTGTCACAATTGTAATAAAGGTAGAAGTTTTGTAACAAAAATGGGGGAGAAGTTAATCGTACCGTCCAGAAACAGAGGACCCTCAGACCATCAAGGAAGAAGAGCACTAGTGGAATGTAGGACGCTATCCAGAGAAGCAGCGACACCAGAGATGGGGACATGCAGAAAGGGAGCAGCTGTGAGGACTCTAGATTCATGGAAAGGAAGGGACTGAGCTGGCAGCCAGGAGGCCGACTTGCAGAATGTCCACTTTGGTGGTTAAATTATTACACATGCCTGAGTGTTTAAAAAAAGAAAAAAAAGCTAAAATGAATAGAAATACTGTTAACTGACAGTACATGAAGGGGATTATAATCATTATAATGAAAGTATATGATTAAAAAAAAAAAAAGTATATGATTTGTTGAATGTAAAACTGATGATCTGCCCTGTAAACTTTCACTCAATTCACAATAACTTAAAAATTAAAAAGTTGAGGGTGACTTAAAATAAATAAATAAATAATATCAGGACCTGAAGCCCCAATAGAGAGAAGCAGCTGGTCCCAGGCAGACAACCCATGACAATAGCACTTAGCACTGACAAGTGCAGAAGGCACTCCATTTCCAATTAGGCTGTGCCCTGTTTCTAAAAATCAATGAAGATTCAACATGCCACTCCTCCTAGTCAATATGCATTAACCCACTGTCAGAGGAGGAGACCCCATGCCCTTAAAATCCAGTGCACCCCAACTCCACAATGTCTTTTCCAATCACAGAGACAGACCCACTTCTCTCTTTGAAGTGTACTTTCATTTTGCAATAAACCAGCTTCTGCATGAATGCTTATTGTTAGTGTGTGATTGACAAGTGACAACTCGGTTGGATGAATTCTTTAGAGCCCCCTGAGAACGCAAGGGACCAGGGGAAAACATGACACTAGTGGTATAGTTAAGGAGCTCTGGTAGCGTAGTGGTTACAAATCAGGCTGCAAACCTCAAGATCAGCAGTTCGAAACTACCAGCTGTTCTGCAGGAGAAAGATGAGACTTTCTGCTCCCGTAAAGATTTAAAGCCTCAGAAACCCTGTACAGGGTCATTATGAGTCAGAACTGACTCCACGGCACATAGCCAACCATAGTTCCCCCAATGTTGATGCTAGGTGCAATTGAGTCGATTGATTCCAACTCATAGTAGCCGTATGCCCAACAGAATGCAACACTGCCTGAACCGGCACCATTTTCACAACTCTTGTTACACTTGAGCCCATTGTTGGTGTCACTTTGCCAATCCATCTCATTGGAAGTCTTCCTCTTTTTCACTGCCCCACTTCTTTGCCAAGTATGAGGTCTCTATTAAGGGACTGGTCCTTCCTGAGAACATGCTGGAAGTATGACAGACCAAGTCCTGGTTTCCAAGGAGCAATCTAGTGTACCTCTTCCAACACAGATTTGTTTGTGCTACTGGCAGACCATGACACTTTTAATATTCTTCTCCAACAAACACCTTAACTCAAAACTATCCACTCTTCTACAGTCTTCCTTATTCATTGTCTAACATTCGCATGTATATGAGGCTAATTAAAATACCATGGCTTGGGTCAGGCACACCTGATCCTTCAAATTCACATCTTTGCTATTGAACACTTTGAAAAGATTTTCTGCAATAGATTTGCCTAATGCAATACGTCGTTTGATTTATTGGCTGCTGTGTCTATGAGTATTGAGAATGGATCAAAGCAAAATGAAGTCTTTGACACATTCAGTCTTTTCCCCATTTCTTGCTAGGTTATTTTATTGGTCCATTGTGAGGATTTTTGTTTTATTTACATTGAGATGAAACCCATACTGTAGGCTGTGGTCTTTGATCTTCATTAGTAAATATTTTAAGTTCTCTTCACTTTCAGCAAGCAAGGTTGTATCATTTGCATATCTCAGGGTGTTAATGAGTCTTCCCCCAATCCTGATACCATGTGCATCTTCGTCATAGGATCCAGTTTCGCATATTATGAGCTCAGCATATAGACTGTATACTACCAATCATGGATCAGTTTCTCACACTGTGGTGATTTGCATGTTACTGTAATGCTGAAAAGTACGACACCAGTCTTTTAAATACAAGTAGAGTCCCCCATGGTGAACTGGTTTCAAGTGGGCTTCTAGACAAAGATTGTTATGGCTGTTGTTAAGTGCCGTGGAGTCGGTTCTGACATGTGGTGACCCAGGGCAGGGTTTCTGAGGCTGTAAATCTTTACCGTGAGCAGACTGCCTCATCTTTCTCCCATGGAACTGCCGACCTTGAGGTGAGCAGCCCGATTCGTAACCACTATGCTACCAGAGCTCCTTTCTAGACAAAGATAGACTAGGAGAAAGGAAAGGCAGACTACTTCTGACTGTTTAGCCACTGACAATCTTATGAGTAGCAGCAGAACATTGTCAGATAGAGTGCAGGGAGATGGAAATATTATGACAAACAAGATTATCAGCTATAGTACCAGAGATGAGTCCCTCAGGTTGGAAGGCATTCAGAATACTGCTGGGGAAGAGCTGCCTCCTCAAAGTAGAGTTGACCATGATTACACAAATTGAGCAAAGCTTCAGGAACCTTCATTTGCTGAAGGGGCAGAAATCAAAATGGGAAAAACACTTGGTAAACATCCACCAATAATTAGTACAGGGAATGCAGACTGGGGGAGGGGGGAGGAAGGGGAAGTGTAGGGGGCGGGTTTCTAGGATATACCCTTTGGTTGGTTGATTATGCATGGAGGGGATTGGAACCATGGCAATGAAATGATATACGATGGAATGAATGTAAATCTAGAGTTCTCTCATGTAAACTATCATATAATTCACAATAAAATATTTTTAAAAAATGAATCTAGGAAAATTGGAAGTTGTCAAAAATGAGATGGAATTCACAAGATCAATAGCCTGGGCATTAGTGAGCTGAAATGTACTGGTATTGACCATGTTGAATATGACAATCATGTGGTGTACAACACTCTATGTATAAATCGAATGACAAATTGAAGAGGAATAGCATCACATTCCTCATCAAAAAGAACATTTCAAGTACAATGCTATCTGGAATAGAATAATATCCACGGGCCTAAAAGGAAGGCTTTCAACTGTGTGGATCATGACACGCTATGGACAACAGTGTGGAGAATGAGTATTCCCGAACACTTAATTGTGCTTATGAGGAACCTGTACAAAGACCAAGAGAAAAGTCATTCAAATAGAACAAGGAGATATTGAATGGTTTAAAATAAGGCAATGTGGGCATCAGGGTTGTATTCTTTGGTCATAATTATTCAATCTGTATGCTAAGCAATTAATCCAAGAAGCTGGATTATATGAAGAAGAACGTGGCATCAGGATTAGAGAAAGACCATTAACAAACTGCAATACACAGATGATACAAACTTGTTTGCTGAAAATGAATACAACTTAAAATATTTTCCAATGAAGATCAAAGACCACAACCTTCAGTATTGGTTGCACCTCAATGTAAAGAAAAAATCCTCACCATTGGACCAATAAAAAACATCATGATAAAGGTTAAAAAAGGCTGAAGTTGTCAAAGACATCATTTTGCTTGGACCCATATCAACACTCACGGAAGCAGAAGTCAAGAAATCAAATGACGTATTGCATTAGGCACATCTGCTGCACAAGACCTCTTTAAAGTGTTCAAGAACAAAGATGTCAGTTTGAGGATTAAGATGAACCTGACCCAAGCCATATGCATGTGAAAGTTGGACAATGGAAAAGAAAGACCGTAGAAGAATTGATGCATTTGAGTTATGATGTTGGAGAATATATAAAGTACCATAGTGCATGGAAGGGATTGTAATCATTGCAATGAAACAAAATATTATCAGTTGAAAGTTAAACTGATGATCTGCCTTGTAAGCTATCACTCAATTCACACTAAAAGCTTTTTTTAAAAAAAGTACCATATTCTAGAACAAACAAATCTGTGTTGGAAGAAGTGTAGTCAAAATTCTCCTTAGAAGCCAGAATGGCTAGACTTCAGACATATTATCAGAAGGGCCCCGTCCCTGAAGAAGAATATCATGCTTGGCAAAGTGGAGGGTCAGCCAAAAGAGGAAGACCCCCAAGGAGATGGGCTGGCACAGTGGCAGCAGCAATGGGCTCAGGAGTAACAATAACTGTTGGGACACAATGACAATAACAGTAACAAAACACTGTGCAGGACCTGGCAGTGTTTCATTCTGTTGTGCGTAGAGTTGCTAGAGGTCAGAACTGACATGTCAGCACCAACATAACGGCACCCAACAGTATCAGCATATAGACTAAGTATGGTGAAAAAACATAAAACCCAACACACTTTCCTGATTTTATACCCCTCAGTGCCCCCATGTTCTGCTAAAATGACTACCATTGGTCGATATACAGATTCCTCATGAACACAATTTAGTGTTTTGGAATATCCATTCTTCACAATGTCATCCATAGCTTGTCCTGATCCACACAGACGAAAACATTTGCATAGCCAATAAAATACAGGTACACATCTTTCTTGTAGTCTATGCTTTCAGCTAAGATCTAACTAACATCAGTAATGATATCCCTTGTCCCACATCAATGTCTGAATCTGGCTTGAACCCCTGTCAATTTCCTGTCAATGTACTGTTGCAGCCATGTTTTAATTATGTTTAGCAAAATTTTACTTGCTAAATAAATGATGAGTTGTTGTTGTTATGTGCTGTGGAGTCAGTTCCGACTCATAGCGACCCTATACAGGGTTTCTGAGGCTGTAAATATTTACAGGAGCAGAAAGCCCCACCTTTCTCCTGCAGAACAGCTGGTAGTTTTGAACTGCTGATGATGAGATTAGCAGCCTGATTTGTAACCACTACGTTACCAGAGCCCTTTAAATGATGAGTAAGTGCCTCCAATGCTGCATCAGTTTGTTGAGAGATTTCTAGTTGTATTCCATCAATTATGGAGCCTTGTTCTTTGCCAGTGCCGTCAGAGCACATTGGACTTCTTCCTTCAGGACCACTAGCTCTTGGTCATATGCTATCTCTTGAAATGGTTGAGCGCTGACCATCCCAGGGACGTCATCATTCCCATTTGGGTATTCATTCCAGGACATTACATTTCACAAATTCTCATCTGTGCTGATTTCACTGCATTGGCCATGACTAAACCAGTTTAAACTAGTTCTAAGTCCTGGTTCATCAGGGATTGAACTCGCCAGCTGTTCTGCTGGAAAAAGCTGTGGCAGTTTGCTTCTGTAAAAATTAACCTGTTGTTACCATCAAATCAATTCCAACTCACAGAAACCCTATGGGACAGAATAGAACTGTCCCATAAGATAGATTTCCAAAGCTGTAATGTTTTCAGACACAGACTGCTGTATCTTTCAACCATGGAGCAGCTAGTGGATTCAAACCTCAGACCTTTCAGTTGCATCCAAGCATATAATCTCTGTACCACTAGGGCTCCTTCCTGAAAGAACGTTGTTGTTGTGTATATACAGCATCGGAAATCCTATGAGGCAGATCTACTTTGTCCTATATGGATTGGAATTGACTGAACAGTAATGGAGTTGGCTTTTTTTTTTTTTGCTTACTAGGCCTGGCAATTGTTATAGGATTTATTATCTTTTGAAGTACCAGTAAACATTAGCATAACAATGTAATAAGCACTAAATGCATTCCCAGAATTTCAGATGTCTTCAAGTAATCACAGTTCTCCTGGCACTGAGAACGAAGAAGATTAGTTTGCCAGCTACAGAGGCCTCATCAGGCGCTAGGCAGCAACAGATAAATGTCACTTCACATCCTTTTACAAAAAGGCTTTGTTAAATCACACTACTTTAAATTCAGGAGCCCTGAGATGGCACAACTAGTTAAGTGCTGGACTACTAGCTCAAAGGTTGACAGGTAGAACTCACCTATGGGACCTAGGAAGACAGGTCTACTTCCAAAAGTTTACAGCTTTGAAAACCCTTTGGAGTAGTCCTTCTCTGCACATGCAGGGTCCCTATGAGTTGGAATCCACTCTACAGCAACTAACAGTTACAACAAGTTTAAATTCACACACTCACACACACAAAAAAAAATCAAATTTACTTGTAATAGATGTCCACAGCAGAAGGTAGCCCTAAACTGTGCCCTTTGAATTGCATGCATCTTATAAGAACTAGAACTTGGTCTTGCTGCCTTTCAGCTGCAACTCTTTATCTTATCAAAATAGGGGAAAATCCTTTTTTGTTAAATAGATTTGTGGTTTCCTTGTGCGCATGAAGACTCTCAAATAGCTGAACAAGAGCAGCCAATCTAAAGAGGTTCCATCCTTTGTTGCCTAAGCAGCAGTCTGATTCCTGAGCTCTGATTTGATTTCCTGGAGAAATGACTTTGCGTAAGTAATAAGCAATGCTATGGCCCTGGACTCGAGGAGCCTGGGTGATGGCAGCAGTTTGCAAGTGGCTGCTAACCTAAAGAGTAGTGGTTTAAAGTTCAAACACAGCCAGCAACTCTGCAGAAGAAAGGCCAGGCAAGCTACTTCTGTAAAGATTTTTTAAAAAGAAAAGCCACTGCCCAAGTCCATGCCAACTCATAGCAACTGTGTAGGACCTAGGAGAACTGCTCCATAGGGTTTCTGAGTATCTTTGGGCACAGGCCCCAGAATCTGTGCTTTAACAAGTCCTCTAAGTCATTCTTGTGCAGCTAAACTTCAGCAGCGCTGACATAGAACAATGGTTCCCTGTCTGTGTACTAGAATCACGTGGGGATTTTTTGGCTTTGCACAGTAGTTTGTTTTACAGTCATATAAAGTCCAAGCACTCTCCCCCTGGGACTTTGCCAAATTCATCCCTGGGGTCTGAGTGTGCCAGGATGGGGAAAGAACATCAATGAGGTGGCACACTAGTTCTTAACCCCCCACAGCAAGATGGAACATACTGCCGCCCCTCAGATTTTGTATATCTAACAGCAAAGGGGCTGGAAGTGGAGCAACCGCATGGGAGTTTTTAAAAACAGATTCTCATTTAGTTAGAACTGTCCCCATTGGGTTTCCTAGGCTGCTGTGGCACTATAGGATAAGCACTTGACTGTTAACTGCAAGGTCCAAAGTTCAAATCTATCAGCCACTCCTATAAAGTTGCGATGAGTTGGAAGTGACTTTACCTCACTTAACAACAACAATCTGTAAAGAAGTAGATCAACAGTCTTTTCCTCAAGGAGCTGCCAGTGGGTTTGAACCACCAACTTTTCAACTAGAAGTCACGTGATCACCCCTTGAACCATCGGGGATACTCTGGAAAAAGCCTGAGGTTATGGGGAAACAATTCTGGAGGAGGAATTTTCTGGCAGGCAAGATGGGGGTTGGACTGGAACTTAATGGTGATGATAATTATTGAGTATTTACCATGTGCCTGCTTGTCCTTAGAGCATCTCACCAGTTATCTCATTTAATCTTCACAAGAATGCTGGAGGTAAATCCAGAGACTGGGAACCCAAACCATCCACACCCACACAGCTCACTGTCTGTGCTAAACATGCCTCTTTATTCAGTTGCCTTCAGTTATAGACTTGAGGAAGCTCTAGCGCACAAAGATGAAGTTGCAAATTACTTTTTGTTATTGTTCTGAAAAGACTCCATAGTCTCAACAGGGCTTACCTTGCTTTGCTGTCTGTCAATCCCTTGTTCGATCCTAGGGGTCATAATGGCACAGCGGGTTAAGCCTTGTGGTGTTAACCGAAAGGCTTTCCTGTTCAAATCCACCAAGTGCTCTGAGGGAGAAAGATGAGGCTGTCTGCTCCTGTAAATATTGATAACCTCAGAAACCAAATGGAGCAGTTCTACTCTGACCAATAAGGTTGCTGTGAGTTGGATTCAACTCAGGGCAGTGAGTTTTGTTGCTGTTGTCCAAACCTAACCTCTTGAAAGATGAACCTTAAACCAGACCCCTCAACACCTCATAAATGTCTCACCTTTGTCCTCCAGTTTTCTAGATGCTACTAAGATTCTTGGAGTCATGGTATGGCACTGTAGGTTAAGCACTGGCTTGCTAACATGGTCCAAACCCACCATCGGATCCTCAGAAACCCTATACAGGGTTGCTCTGAGTTGAAACTGACTAGACAGCACTTAACAAAAACAACAACTAAGATTCTCAATTCTAGATACTACTACGACTGTAGACGAATTGATGCATTGGAGTTATGGTGTTGGAAAAGAATATTGAAAGTACCACTCACTACAAGAAAGAAGTACTAATAAATCTGTTTGGGAAGAAATACAACCAGAATGCTCCTTAGAAGCCAGGACGGTAAGACTTCATCTCTTCAGAAATGTTGTTAGGATGTCTCTGAAGAAGGACATCTTGCTTGGAAAAGTGGAAGGTCAGTGATAAAAAGGAAGATCCAAAATGAGATGGATTGACACAATGGCAACAAAAATGGGCTCAAACATAACAACTGTGAGGATGGCAGAGGACCAGCCAGTGTCTTGTTCTGTTCTGCATAGGGTCCCTATGAGTCAGAACTGACTCAACAGTACCGAGCAACAACTAAGATTCTCAAGGTAGAGATCCCCTTTACTGCAGTCAGCTTTGCTTTGTCACCAAGCCATTTGGTGGTATTTTGAGGAGCCAACATTTGACAGTACTATCCTTACCTCTGACCAACCATCAACACTCATGGAAGCAGCAGTCAAGAAATCAAACGACATATTGCATTAGGCAAATCTGCTGCACAAGAACTCTTTAAAGTGTTCAAGAGCAAAGATGTCAGTTTGAGGACTAAGGTACGCCTGACCTAAGGGATTTTCAATAACCTCATATGCATGTGAAAGTTGGACAGTGAATAAGGAAGACCATAGAAGAATTGATGCTTTTGAACTATTATGTTGAAAGAGAAATTAAAGTACCATGGGCTGCCAAAAGAACAAACCAATATGTGTTGGAATAAGTGCAGCCAGAGTGCTCCTTGGAAGCCAGGATGGCCAGATTTCATCTCTCATACTTTGGACATAGTATCAGGAGGGACCAGCCCCTGGAGAAGGACATCATGCTTGGAAAAGTGGAGGGTCAAAGGAGAAGAGGAAGACCATCAACAAGATGTTCTTGCACAGTGGCAAGAACAACGGGTTCAAGCATAGCAGCGATTGTGAGGTTGGCGCAGGGCAGTGTTTCATTCTGTTATACACAGGCTTGCTATGAGTTGGTACTGACTCGACAGCACCTAACAACAACAACAATTCTGATTCTGAACTGCACCCTCCTAGTCACATTTCTATACAGACTCCTTATACATTTGGAATCATAGGATACAATGATTGATTCTTCCTCCACCAGTGTTTAACCATGTGCCAATCCCAGAGAGCCTGGAACTTTAAATGGTACCATGACTGAACCATACTTCAGGCTTACTGAAGTGCCATCAAGTTGGTTCCTGTATAGAATTTCCAAGGAGCAGCTGGTGGGTTTGAGCCACTAACCTGGTGGTTAACATTCCAGTACTTATCCTATAGTGCTACACCAGCTGCACAGTTGTGCTTTCAAGCTATCTAAGTCCCAGGGCACTCTTGTCTGCTGAAACCATTAAACAAAAAGAGATGTGTTACCTAGTGGTTGTTACTGCTTTCCTTTGATGTACATCTGTCTGAGCCCTGTTACCCTCATTTTTTCCAGAGATCAGCTGCCCATCCACCAGTCATTGTGTCCCCAACCCTAGTTTCCTGGGGTGACCACCCCCCACCCCCATTCCTCACTGAAGCCTATGACTTCTTCCTGCTCACCTGCTCTCCACAGCCACATTTCACCCTCCCAGCCTTATGCCTGCCCTGTCTTGCAATCCACTCCAAGGAGGCCAACATCTTGGAAGTTCTAGCCGACCACACCTCGGCAATAGACGTAGACAGGCAGGCAGAATCATGCTGGTGATGGGTGGGGCCCTCCCAAATGGAAAGGAAAGATCAACACAAATGAAGAAAGAATGAATGTCTTCAGGGTTCCCCTACCGATGGACCAGGCCTGTAGGACTCAAAGCCCCCTTGGAGGAGGGAGGAGCTACGTAAGACGGGAAACTTAGCTTTGTCAGTGACCAATGCCCTCTGCCTCAATTCTGCCTTGGGTTCTAATGGGCCATTAATGGGTTCATGTGCGTTGTTATGAGGCTTAAAACACCTAATTGAAAAAGTATTTAGCAGACCAAAGTATACTCAAAAGTCCATGGAAATCAGCAGCTGCAGTCGGAACCACTCCCTTATCCCAGTGGTTCAAGTCTTTTCCCTTCAGGCTGCTGCTCCACCTACTTATTACCGGTTTCAGTCAACTACTGTTAATAATGAACCAACCTAAAACAATTGCATGAGTTGGCTGGGCAGTTCTGCCATGGATCTTACCTGTCTCTCATGGAGATGCATTCAGCAGAGAGGTAGCTAGGGACTAAAATCAGCAGGAAGGTCTGGGAGGGCTGGGCCTCTTTTTCCACATGGCCTTCCTTAAGGAGCCTGGGTTTCTCCTTTTCATGTGAATAGTAAATAATCTATAAAACAAAACATATGTCATCTCAACATCCTTCACATAATGTCAGTTCAGAGACACTAGTATCTGTTCAGAGCCTATGTTTCTTCACAGAGGACTTCAGAGCAGCATCCAATGAGGATAAGAGTGGAAACTATAAGGTTTCTCAACACTAAGACTTTGAAGTCACACACATCACTTCCACCATGTTTTCTTCTGCAAGTCACAGGCAAGCCCAGATTTAATGGGTGGGCAAGTAGACTCCATCTCTTGATGGGATAATTGCATTTTTATTGGGATCAGAGCTAGTATCACCAAAGGACATAAACTTCATATCAAAATCATGTAGGACACTTCTTAATATCTACTAATTTAAAAAACAAACAAACAAAAACAGTGTTACAGATACTAAGTACTTCACAACTGTCAAAAACTCAATGACGTGGGTGTTAGAGATGGACACATATTCCCCATTGCTTCTGCTTCCATGTGAAGAGGCAGAATAGAATTATTCTAGAGAACAATGTTTGGTCTTTTGCTCTTGCTGTAGCTGTTAAGTGCCAAAGAGTTGGTTCCAACTAATAGCAACCATGTATAGGGTTTCCAAGGAGTGGCTGGTGAGTCTGAACCTCTGACCTTTTGGTTCAAACTGACCTTGTAATCCAGTGCTTGTAGTCCAAATCCTACAGCACCACCCCAGGACTCCTTACTGGCCTCCATTTACTCTTCTCCATGGGAAGAAGAGTGATGCATCTTTCCTGGTGAATCTTGAGGGAAGACTGTTTCCTCATTTGGGGGATCTTAAAGCCTAAAGGGAGCGTGCCTTCTGGTCTGTTCTGGGGCTGCCACAGGTGTTCAGTTCAATTCGGGATAGCAAAGTCTTTTGGTCCCACCAATGTCACACTTTCCACATCAGTTTCCTCAGTTCTAAAGGAGTTATTTTCAAGTCCACCTGCCTAATTTCTGGGCTTCTCAATTATTTCAGAACACAGATAAAGACAAAATCCAGACCACTGGCCAGCAAGTCGATGCCAACTCATTTGTTATTGTTATGTGCTGTTGAATCAGTTCCTCTTGCAACATTCAACCTTTTCTTTCAGCTTGCCTCCTTTCCATTCTTGGCTCATCCTCCCAGTAAAGTTTTAAACCATGAAGCTTATGTAATTTCTCAAAAGGAAATTAGGGAGTTCTTATCAGAAGGAAGAATAGAGGCAAGATGGTTAAAAAAAAAAAAAAAATCAACAAAAGTCTATTAAACACAATTGTTTCCACTACCTGGAATGTTTTCCTTTCTTCCCTGTTTGGGGAATGAATCCTATTCAAGATTCAGGTCCCTACCTACCTGTCCTTTCATTAGGGAAGTCTTCAGTTGCAGGTTGAATTGGGACTCCAAAAAAGGTATGTTGAAGTCCTAACCCTTAGCACTTGGGGGAATGATTTTATTTAGAAATAGAGTTTTTGCATGTAATCAAGTTCAAATGAGGTCATATTGGGTTAGGGTGAGCCCTAAATGAACAATTTCTTTTATACAAGACTTTTATATAAGCACAAAGCTGATTCACATGAGGCAGAGGCTAAAGGTGTCTCAAACACTCAACTTCTCCAAATTTGTGTGCCGTCCCACCATCTCTAACACCAACTTCTCATCACCTCAATACTTCTACTGTCTTTGGATCTGGTGATTCAATACAACATCCCACAAAACTCACAAACCACACCTGCCGGTATGGGGTTTATCAGGGAAGTGGCAGGTTACAATTTGGGATCAGGGTCAATGCAGTAGTAATAGAAACAACTCAGGATGCAGTGCTTGATCAGAATGGCTTTTTCTCAGCTGCAGCTGCATGCTGCGCAAAAGAGTGTAACAGCTGTCAGCTCCGTGGGTTGGTAAACCACACAACAGCCATTCCACAGCCGTCTCCTGGCACTATTGCTCTCGCTGCTGTCATTCCATTTCGCACTGTCTTCAGTGTTATAGAGCAGTCTCTCTGTTTCTGGGTCTCTCTCAAAAACTTCTATCAGAGAAGCAAGCTCCTTATCAATTCCAATGATCTTAATTGCATTATTAGCAGGTCATCTGTGATAGTTAAGATTTTATGTCAACCTGGCTGGGTCAGGATTCTCGGTGGTCTAGCAGTTAAAACATGGTAATCTCCCATGATGAAATTTGCTAGTCTCCTGTGATGAGATCGGCTATGATCAACCAATCAATTGAAAGGAAGTTTCTTTGGGGGTGTGGCCTGCTCTCAACATATGTGGGTGCTGTGGAAAAGTTGGTTTGCTTTTTGCAGATCCTGCATCTGTATCCTCATGGTCTTTGGATTTGAGCCAATGGCCTGCTGTATTGTTGGCCAATCATGCGAATTGTCCATAGCCTTCCATCTAATCTGCTGAAGCTTGGATTCATTTGCTTCGGCTGTCTGACCTACCTATCTTGGGTTCATCAGCTCCCATAGCTAAAGGATTCAGGAAAGGTCTTTAGTCTGACATCTGATCCACAAACCTGGAACTTGCCTACATCTACAACTGTGAGCCATTTCCTCCATACAATGTTGTTAGAGTCATCAAGTTGGTTCTAACTATAGCAAATCTGTACAGCATTTCCAAGGAGCAGCTTTTGGGTTTGAATCACCAGCTTTGTGGTTAGCAGTCCAGTGTTTAACCTACAGTGCCACACCAGTACTCTACTCTGTATACATATGTCGTTGTTGTTAAGTGCCATCGAGTTGGTTCTGACTCATTACAACCCTGAGTAGGGTTTCCCAGGAGCCACCGGTGAGTTTGAACCACCGACCTTGTGGCTTAAATGGACCTTGAGGTCCAGTGTTTATCTTACAGTACCACACCAGGACTCCATATGTGTGTGTGTGTGGTGGTGGTGGTAGTATGCTGTTGAGTCAGTTCGGACTCAAAATGACCCTGTAGGGTTTCCAAGGCAGTAAAACTTTATAGGAGCAGAAAGCCTCATCTTTCACCCACAGAATGGCTGGTAGATTCAAACTGCTGATCTTTAGGTAAGCCCAACATTTAACTCTCTGCACCACTAGGGCTCCTTCCAGGTATGCTTAGCAACCACTGAAAGCTAAAAATATATAGTTCTTTTTTCTAGGCAAGGAATAATTCTTCCCTAGAATCTTCAGAGGGAGCATGATCCTGCTGACCCCATGATTTTGGACTTATACTCTTTGAAACTGTGAAAGAAGGAATTTATATTGCTTTAAGCCACCCAGTTTGTGAGTTTTTGTTACAGCAGTGCTAGGAAATGAGTACACCTCCCATCATCTTCCCAAGAGCATCAGAATCATCATCCCACTCATCCATAGCACCGTACAGCCCTCCTGGGCAGCACCTGCCACTGTAGCAATTTCACATTTATTTGTGGACATCTGAACTGCATCCACCTCTCCCATTAGGCTAACTGGTCCATAGAGCAGAACCCTTGTTTGTTTAGGTCACTGTGGTATCTCCAGTGCCTAGTACTGTGCCTGGGTAAAACAGCCACTCAATGAACATTCATTTGGTATACAAATCAAGCCATAAGCATATTGGTTTTCCCATGGATGTGAATCATACACTGCCCTCTTAGAAGGCAAAATCAGCTAAAAGGTTCAAATGCTTCCTCCCAATTCATATTTTTTATCACATATTTTAACTTTTTTTTTTTTTTAATATATAGCAAGAATCCACTTTACACACAAGGAAACTGCAGAACAGAGAGTTAGGGAATTTGTTTAAGAACTCATACTAGTGAAATATCTCTATTTAAAACAACAAAAAAATCTGCTATAGAGTTGATTCTGACTCAGAGTGACTCGGTGCAGGATTTCTGAGACTGTAAAGAGTCCAGGTGTGCGCTGTGGGCTAATGCATCAGACTGCAAAGTCATTTGAACTGCAAGGTCGATGGTTCAAGCTCACCAGCTGATCTTTGGAAACCCTATACAGGGTCGCTATGGGTCAGAATCTACTCGACAGCACTTAACAACAAGAACAGCTCTTTAATGGAGCAGACACCCTTATCTTCATCCTGAGCTGCTGTTGGTCGGTTTGAACGGCCAACTTTGTAATTGGCAGTCTAGTGCTTAACCCACCTACCAAGTTTCCAGACATGGGAGTTACAAACGCAGATCTGTTTGATTCTAAAACTCAAATTCAAAACTATTATGTGGGTCCATCTGTGAAGACCTCCTCATGAGAACATACTTTTTACAAGCAATCTCCTTCATCCCTCCCCAGAAGATAAGAGGAAACGAGAAGATGTGTTTGGGGTGGAGCTGAAATTGCTGCTTCACAGATGTAAACTGCCCAGGATGCTATAAAGCCCCTCGGATCTTTAGCACAAACAGTAGTTCCATGTGTTTCCTGCTCCACTGTCCTCTGCCCACAGGAGGAAAAGCAAGACTTCCAGAAGGATGTGCCTTCAGACAGAAGCAGCACTAAAGGCACCCCGAATCAGGATGAGTGGGAAACCAGCCCAATAAACACGTTGGATACATTTCTTTAAAAGTTACTATATAGTATTGACTTTACATGATACTGATTATCTCCTAACCAAAGGCCTTAAAGATAGAATTTATTCATTTGTAAAATTGGTTTTCAAATAAGCTCATTTTCATGAGAATCTGAGATGCCCTATAAAACTTAAGTGTTTTAGGGTTCTCTGAAAAAACAGAACCAATGAGACAGATATGCAAATATATTACAATGCAATTGTAATATATCACAATGTATTTATAATATGTTGTATATATGTGTGTATATATATTGTGTTTACCTATGCTTTGCTGACTACGCAAAAGCTTTCGATTGTGTGGATCATGACAAGCTATGGACAACATTGAGAAGTATGAGTATTCCAGAACACTTAATTGTACTTCTGAGAAATCTGTACCTGG
>NW_006408633.1:4482986-4487789 GCF_000296735.1 Chrysochloris asiatica
GAACAGTCGCTGGAGAAGGATGTCAGGCTGGGTAAGATGGAGGGTCAGAGAAAAAGAGGAAGACCCCCAACAAGATGGATCAGCCAGGTGACATCATTGATGGCTGAAATTTCCATTTACAGTCTGAAAACACGCCACATGCTAAGGAACTCCCCTTTCAACTGGCTGTTGGTTAAGTGCCGTTCAGTGGGTTCTGACTGATAACTACCTTGTATAGCAATTCTGAGGCTTTTAAAATCTTTGAGGGAGCAGAAAGCCTCATGTTCTCCTGCAGAGTAGATGGTGGATTCGACCACTGATCTTGTGGTTCCTAGTCCAGTTCTTATCCTATTTAGATTGATTGCATTATGGACTCCTGGTGTGGCACTGCAGGATAAGCACTAGGCTTTGAACCACAAGGTCAGAGGTTCAAACCAACCAGCTGCTCCTCAGAAACTCATACTAACAACAACAACAATCACATTATAGAACGTGATTAAATTACATTGTGTAACAACTAGCCTATGTTTGGGGAAACCACTGAGTACTGTACCCTAGCCAAGCTGATACACAAATTTATCCATCACAGTTAGTATAATCTGTAAAAGTCTGATCCATGGAGAGAATAAGTAAATCAGTAAAAAAAAATTATAACTTTGAGCAGATGCAATTTGAAAGAGAATCGTAATACTTACCAAACATCTTGTTCTTTCAGTTATTTATGATAAACACTGAAGGGGTTGAGATGTGATCATCTAAGGTAACGTGTTCCCTTAATCTTACCCACAGATTATAAAAAGCATTTCAATTTATTCAAAATTGTGTTATTTCTAGATAATTGAGGGTGGCTGACAAAGTAACAGAAAGAGTGACTGTAATTCCTAGGATTTACTGAAAAAAAGATTAGGAACCTTGGTAGTACAGTGGTTAAGCAGTTGCTAACCAAAAGGTCGACTGGCTCGGGCCTACCAGCCATCCACTCAGAGGGAGAAAGATATGACAGTCTACTTCTGTAAAGACTGCAGCCTGGGAACAAAAGGAGGGGAGTGGTTGATTTTGCAGTCCAGGAGCGGAGGTCTCTGGGACCATCAAGAGAGAAGAGCGGCGTATGGGACCCTACCCAGAGAAGCAGTGATGCCAGAGATGGAGGCAGAGACTATGATGTGGAGAGATGGAGCGGCTGGGGACTCTGGACCCAGAGAGGGAGAGGGGCTGTGTGCTGACAGCTGGGGGGCAGGCCTGTGGGGTGTACTCTTTAGTTGTTTGATAATGTATGGAGGGGATTGTAATTATTACAATGAAATGAAATACAATAGGATGAATGTAAAGCTGGTGTTCTCCCATGTAAACCCCACATAATTCACAATAAAAACTTAAAAAACAAAACAAAAGCTGCAGCCTTGAAAGTCCTTATGGGGTTCTGCCCTGTCCTGTAGAATTGCTATGGCTCAGAATCAACTCAACAACCATGGATTTGGTTCTTGGTTACTGCAGAAAGGATTGAGGAACACAGACCTCATAAGGAAATGAAAAGCAAACCCCACAATTATGAGAAAGTGTCTTTCTTCAAGTTAACCCCAGCAATGAGGCAGCCAAGAAACTGGTAAGGAGACAATAAGGCAGGCTATCATCTTCTCTTTATTATTTTATGGACTTCCAAAATCTGCTAAGGACATGCTAAGGTGACCGCACCCTCTGCTTTATGGTGGTTACAGTAGTATTTCCTGAGTCTCATGTTTGTTTGATTTGATGGGGAGGGAGTAGGGGACAGTAAAAATGACAATGCCAGAGAAAGAAACTAAGTCATCTACTATGTCTAGATGCATAACTAGGGTGAATGATGTGGTGTGACTTTCTGCATTTAATGCTTAGGTTCTGCCAACTCCCGGATCCTTGCAGAACATTGTGCCTTCAGAGCTGCTGGTTTCACTTTGAAGACATCTGGATCATAATACACAATTGGTCCTGAAGCCCTGGAATGGGAAGACAAGGAATTATGCCTGAAGTAAGATCAACAGAAAAGGGAACTAATATTTCTCAAGCACCCACTATGTTATTTGTCATGGTGACCCATGTGTTAGGCACGATGATATTATCCCACTTTAATCATCATAAGTACCTTACCAAATAGATATAAGGACCCTCACTAGACAGATAGGTTATAAGAATGGTTTATGGCCAAATCCAGATTTGCCATCTGTCAGATCCAAAGTCTGTACTCTTTCAACCGTTAAGTGAATTCTGGAAATTTCTCAATAATCTGGCAATGTTAAAACAAGACAAATAGTCCTCTGGGAACCTGAAGAATTCAAGTTTTTAAGTTCCCCGCCCTTAGCACCTTACCACCACATAATAATATCACCACCCGGAAAAAGTCTTGAGTATTTAATATTATCCTTCTTTCCTTCCCTTCTTCACTGAACAGAGAATGAGTTTCATTTCATTTGGTGATGAACTTTATTTTCTTAAGGACAAACACATTATAAATATTTTTTAATCTTTTATTCTATAAAAACTAACATCTTTTCTTGTCACTGAGCTCAAGATATTTGCAAATATTTCAGCCTCTCCTAAACTGTCTTGATGATACTTAAGCAGGGTGGTCAGATGTTAGCCCTTATATAGCAAAACAAACTGAGGTCTCCTGCAAATGTGAACAGGAATTAGAAGCAACTTCTTTGTTAGATGTATATGCTAATTTTCTCATTGTTTGAAATAGGTCATATAGTTCCACGATAGAAAACCATGGAAAAAATACCAAGCCTATTTAGTGAAAAAGAATCTTTCTCCCATCTCAATTCCTAGACCACCAAAGGCAATCACTGTTCCTAGTTTCTCTCTTATTCATTGAAATCTTTTAGGCATATGGAAACATATATATGGTGCATATGAATTTTTTCTTACATGGACTGTATCATATTATGTGCTCTGTTCTTGAATTTGTTTCACTTAACAATGGTTTTTTGTTGCACAGGGTTTCCAACAAGCGGCTAGTGGGCTTGAACCGCTGATCCTGCAGTTCAAACCGACAATTGCAGTCCAACACATTAACTCATAGACCCACACCAGGACTTAGTCATGTTACGACGGTGGTGGTGGTGTGCCGTGGAGTCAGTTCCAACTCATAGCGACCCTGCATAGCGACCCTGCGAAGCTGTAAATGGTGCATAAAATCTCATCTTTCTTTGACAGAATAACTGGTAGTTTTGAACTGCTGACCTTGAGATTAGCAGCCCGACTCGGTAATCACTACACGACCAGAGCTCCTTCACTGAACAATATATGTTAGAAATAATGTCAAATCCCTGCCTGTAGAGGCTTATCTAGAGTAAGGTATGGATTCACCTTGCAAAAAGCAAAAGCCTTCATTCTCAGCTCTGAGGCTAATGAGTGGGGGCTGATCAGACCAAGAGGAATTACCTTGAAGCCCACTGTTGACTAAACTTCAGGAGACATGATCTAATCTATCATGGCCACATGTTGAGATCATTAAAATCCCTGAACCCTAAGGCTCCGATGAGTTTCCTGGTTGGAGACCATGCACAAAAAAAGGGTCTTTGGGACATGGGAACACCATAGTGTGGCCCCTGCCAGACCTCAGTTCTGCATATCTTCATTTGTATCCTTTTTTTTTGTAATAAAGTTGTAGCTATAAGTATGCTATACTCTTTATGAGATCCTGTGAATTTCTCCAGTGAATGAATAAACTGGTGTCTGCCTGTTTGGAAGCCTGAAAGAAGATGTCCTTCTAACATATGATCTCTAACACCGCTTTGGGTAGCTAGGGTCAGAGTGTGTACCATGTGAATGGCTGGTGACAAGGACAGACAGGAAGGTGAAGACTGGATCCATTCCAACATTTTTGGGATTGGATTCATGCTGATCCTTATCACACAGTTAGTAGTGAAGTCAGGATTTTCCCACTGTGCCTCTTTTGTTTAGTGCAGTCCCTTATATCTAGTTTCAATAACGAGTCCACTAACCTTTTCATTGTAGCTTTATATTTGTGATAAGAAAATCATAGATTTGTCATAATAAATGTAACAAGGAAAATATTTTGGAATTTGTTGCATTTATACAATTTCTGCAATTCTCTTCATGGGTCTTATTCTTCGGCCCTCCTCTTGCCAACATCCCCAGTATTTCCTGACACACCTTAGCCTTAAATTGACATACCTTTTACTTGGGTTAGCTAGCTCTTGAATTCTGGAAGACACTTTGGAATGGGTAGCAGCATAAGATACTGGCCAACAGGCCTCACGAGCTGGTAAATAATCTTGATGAACCGACTTGCTCTTAGCCAGAGTTGTTACTCGAGCGCTTGATATAGCTTGTTTGGCAGCAGTGGTTATCTATAGTGGAAACAAAGACATCCAAAAATAGAGCCCAAATTACATCACTTTCTCTGTCTCTACTGCTCCATCCCTAAGCAAGTCACCATCTAGGTCACTGCAACACCTCCTAGATCACTGCAACACACTCCTGACTGGCCTCCCTGCTCCCATTCCTGCTTCCCCACAATGCTGTTGGGGGTGGTGTTAGGTGCCATCAAGTCAGCTCTGACTTGTTGCAGAACAAAACACTACCTGGTCCTGCACCCTCTTCACAATGATCATGTTCCAGTCTATTACTGCAGCAACTGAGCCAATCCACCTCAAATAGGATCTTCCTCTTTTTTGCTGACCCTCGACTTTACAAATCATGATGTCTTTCTGCAGACTGGTCCCTCTTGACAACAGGATCAAAATATGTGTCACAAAGTCTTGCCATTTTCACTTTTAAGGAGGATTCTGGTGGTACTTCTTCTCTAGGACAGGTGTGTTG
>NW_006408633.1:4488489-4498035 GCF_000296735.1 Chrysochloris asiatica
GCCTGTAGTCCCAAGCCTGCCCACCAGTGATGTATCCACCCTGGCTTTGGGGTGCCTCATTGTCTCCCTTCTGTTTGTGTATTCTTTCGCTATCCCTATCGCCGCTGGATCTCCCCTCCTCATGAACCAAACACTCGTGACAACTATGTCGAGGGAAAACCCCGACACAGGTGTAGTCATCCTTCGGACAATCTATGGTGTATTCAATATCCCTTGATGTTGTTGTTATTAAGTGCCATTGAGTTGGTTCCGACTCATAGCGACCCTGAACAGGGTTTCCGAGGCTGTAAATCTTTACAGGAGCAGAAAGCCTCATCTTTCTCCCGCGGAGCAGCTGGTAGTTTTGAAATGCAGACCTTGCGATTCTCAGCCCAATTCGTAACCACTACGCTACCAGAGCTCCTATCCAACACCCTAATTCAAATGCATCAATCTTCTCGGGTCTTCCTTATTCATTCTACAGTATAGCCTCCAAGAAGCAGTTCTGTAGGAAGAGAATGAACATTTACTGAGTGCATAATACAAGTCCAATATTGTAGTCATCTCCAACTCATAGCAACACCATGTGTTTCAGAGTAGAACTGTGCTCCACAGGGTTTTCAATCACTGATTTTTCAGAAGTAGATTGTCAGGTATTTCTGCCAAGTTACCTCGGGGTGGACTTGAACTTCCAACCTTTGAATTAGCAGCTGAGAACATTAACCATTTGCACCAGTAGAATTTATGCCTTTCACGTGGAAGAACAGCATTAAATTTCAAGCCAATGGACCTCATAGGTAGTCACTGCTTATCTGTCAGGAGTTTCCATATTGCTATGATGCTGAACAGGTTTCACCAAAACTTTCAGGATAAAATGTGCTAGGAAGAAAGACCTAGTTAATTACTTTAAAGATCAGCCAATGAAATCCTATGGATCACAGTGAACAAGGAGATATATCGTAAGAAATAGCTCCCCCCATCCTTCCTGAAACACTCTCTACTTCTCATCTGGGTGTGATAATCTGTTGCAATGGTGCAAAGAACTTAGACACCATGTTTATGGGGATTATTAGGGAAGCTGTTGTTATCGTTGTTAGATGCCATTGAGTTGGTTCCGATTCACAGCGACCCTGTGTACAACAGAATGAAACACTGTCCCGTTCTGCATCATTCTCACAATTGTTCCAGTGGAGTCCATTGCCACTGCCACTGTGTCCATTCATCTTTTGGGAGGGGTCTTCCTCTTTTTCACTGACCCTCAATTTGACCAAGCATGATGTCATTCTCCAGGGACTAGTCCCTCCTGATAACATGTCCATAGCATGAGATAAAGTCTCACCATCCTGACTTCTAAGAAGCATTCTGGCTGCATTTGTCCCAAGACAGGGACATTAGCAGGTTATAATGCAGGATCAGAAATGTTCAGAGCACAGTTCTTCTAGTCAGCACAGCCTTTCTTCTGTCATGCCTAAAGGCAGGCCTCCTTGTGGCCTTTGGGCCCTAGACCTAGCTTCTGCCTCATTCTGGAAATGTTACAAAGCTCTTTTAGGAATGGCAATAAATGCCCAAAGGGCACTCCAATCTAGTATAAACCTCATCCCATGAGTCAGGAAACCTAACTCCCTAATTAAGTGCCTGGAGGCACCTCACTCCATAAGTGAGGCTCCTGCCAAAAGTCACTCAGCTTGACTTGCTCCATGGTCTGGGAAGCCCACAGCTCTGTCTGGTACTCTGGCTCTTGGTCTGTTGCTGCTGCTCCTCTGCCACTCCTATGCTCTCTTCTGGTGCCACATTTTTCTGTCCCTGGGTCGGAGGCTCAATGCACAGGAATCTCAGGGTCCAAAGGACATGCTCCTGACTCTTTTTTGGTGGTAGTGAAGTCCCCCTTCCTACTCTGAAAAGGCTCTTTTGTATATCCGTGTTAGAGTTCCAAGTTTTTACAATCACAATTAACAATCATTCATAACCAAATCATCTTATTAGCATCTCCCACCTTCTCTTACCCAGACCCAGGAGGGGTAAAAAAAAGTTGTTTGGTGCGAATTACAAAGACTCTGGGTAGACGAGCCATATGAAGTAATTCGCTGCATTGCAGGTTGGCACAGTACCAGGTAGCATTTTGTTTGGTTGTACATGGGGTCACCTTGAGTCAGCAGCTGACTCCATGGCACTTAACAATAGTATGCTCACTTATTCATTGTAACAACTCAATGTAGGTACTTTCTAAAGTCCAAATCAGACCACATCACTTTCATATTTTCAAACCTTCTTGTGGCTTCCCACTTTACTCATAATACCATTTAGATTTCTTACTATGGCATACATGGCCCTAAATAATCTGGTTGCTATTTCGCATTTCTGATCTCATCTTCCTTGCTTCCTCACCTTAATCACCATGGTTCCGGCCACAGGAGATCCCTCTGGACCAGCGTTTTCCATCTCAGGGCCATTATACTTCCTACTCCTGCCTGAAAACCTCATTGCTCACTTTTGGCATATTGAGTTCTTCTCATCATTCAAGTCTCTATCCAAAAATGCTGAAGAAGGACTTTCCTTGACCATCCAACATAAAGCAGCCTTGCTAATTAGCCTTTTCCTACAGGACTTAGTTTCCTACAGGACTTCTGATACCGTGCTGAAAGATCAGCACTGGACTGCTAACCACAAGGTTGGAAGTTCAAAACCACAAGCTGCTCCTTGGAAACACTATACAGGGTTGCTATGAGTCAGAATAGATTCAATGGTGCTTAATAACAACAACAACACAGGACTTAATCTCCTTCATCACATTTACAATATCTGAATGTGCTCATTTAGCTCTTTGTTTATATGATTATTGTCTGTTTCTTCCCATAAGAATAAAAGTTGTTTGACAGAGCACTTGTTTGCCAAAATCTAAAATTGGCTCAATTACATAGTAGGTGCTCAATTAATGTACTTTTTTTGACTTACTGCTTGACCCGTTTTGATCTTTGTGAACCACATCTTTCAGATTATGTTATGTTGCTTTACTGTTACAATGTGAAGGATGACATTTAGCTACTATTCTTTCTCATAAATGCTCATTCAAAAGCATTCTGATAGACTAACATTACTTAGTAGTCCTGAAAGTGTTCTGGATTGTACTGGTGCAGATTTGTTTGGTATTCTAAGAGTATGATTATCTACAAGGTTACCATTTTATCTTAAGACTTCTATTTTTTTTTTTCAAACCGCTCCCCCACAATCAAGGAAGGAACCTAGCAATTAAGGAAGGATGCCTATAGTTCCCATTATATATACCAAAAAGCTGAGAATAAATGATTCGTCTGTTGGTCACAAGGAAAGTCACTTTAGCAAACCCAAGACACTCTCCTAGGAGTTTTGATTTCCAGCTTGGTTTCCTTTCTTCATTTCTATTTAGATCCTCTGCTTGCATATCAGAGTCCTGGTGTGGCACTATGGGATAAGCACTGGACTGCTAACCTCAAGGTTGATGGTTCAAACCGAACAGCTGCTCCTCAGTAACCCTATACAGGGTTCTGTGAGTCAGAACCAATTTATCGGCACTAAACAATCACTTGTATATCAGGTTCCCACTACTGCTTCGAATCCTACAGCAGTTCCCAGAGAAAAGGTAAGATTGGTCCCACCTCCTTTGGCAATATGATCACTGGATATTTACTGAAGTCTAACTAGGGCAGGGTATCAAGTTGGTACTACAGTTAATGGGAGGGTGTGTCAAGGAGGAAAAGGAGAGTAGTAAGGCATTGAATGTGCCAAGCTGTGTGCTGAATGCCTTATCTATGTTGCTCATCACAGCAGACCTCTGAGTGGGGTCTTGCTCACCTAGCTCTACCCAACTTCAAGCTCATTCCAGCTTAAAGGAACATGTTCTTTCTTTTGCTAGACTTTTCACATAGCTGACTCCTCATCATTCAGGGTTTCAGGTCAAATATCCCTTCCTTAGCTTATTTCCCACCTTCACACATAGTCACTTTTGTTTCCTATTTTATGTTGTTCATTGTTACTGTTGTTGTGGGTGCCATTGAGTTGATTTTGACTCGTAGCAACCCCATGTGACAAGCAGAACTACTCCTTAGTGTTTTCTCAGCTATAATCTTTATGAAAGAAGACTGTCAGGTCTTTCTCCTGCAGCCCTGGGTGGGATTGAACTGCCAAACTTTCTGTTAGCAGCTAAGTATTTGACCGCTGTGCAACCAGGGCTCCTTATGTTCTTCACAGCACTCATATAATTGGAACTTAGCTATTTGCATATTTACTGTTGGTCTTCCTTCACTAGCATTGGCCTCCATGAAAATAGTGCCTGGAATTCAAACACTTGTTGAATGAATGAGGCTCAGGAAGGCTATCCAACATCACAGAGGTAGTAGCAGTGGGGAGACTGGTATTTGAACCCAGTTCTTACTAACTCCTAAGTCCATACTCTTTGTCCTCTACCCCTCTTCTCTCTCCATATAAAGCAACTAGGTCTTCCTATTACAGACCATTCTTTCCAGATTCTCTTTTCCAATGACTTTGGGCAATGCGTGTAGAGGCAAAATAACATGTTAGGAACAAGCAGAAAGTAAGCCACCAGATTCCAGGGCAGTGATGTCTTACAGGACGAATGGGCATGTCGCTGTTTTCTAGATCATAACACAGACCCTCTATCTTGAGCCTGGGGTGAGCAAGGTCTACAATTCTTGGAGTTGCGATGGCACTCAGTGCAGAAATTGGAATCTCTGTTGCAACCTAGGGGAGAAAAAGTAAACATCTGTGAGTATCAATATTACAAAGTACATGCTGAACTCTGGACCAGACTTCTCAGCAAAACCAGTAGAAACTGTGAGAATCTTGCAGTAACCTATGATCACAACGGAAAGAATCATTTGTTACCTTTCTCAAACTAGCTTTATATGGATTCCAACCCAGCTTTTCAGAAACTTAACTGTAAAACTTATGCTATAGAGGAAATATGCTCAAAAGTCAATGATGAAGCTGATTCTTGGTGTGATAAACTCAGCCAAGAGGGAAGGCTCAAACCTACCACTGGAAAAGACTCTGAGGGGAACAGTTCTGCTTTTTTCTTGATTATTTTCAACTTCTGTAAATTGGAGTTCACATTATCACAAATCACAATTGGATTGACAAGAAAAAGAAACCAAAACCCACAAGAAAATCAGAATTACATGTTCCCAGAGATGATGTTGTCCCAGTTCCCTAGTCAATCCCACTTTTCTAACTCTGGAAATTTGTTCAAATACATGGTCATCTGTTTCAATTGCTTGCATTCAAACTCATATTCACTACAAGGCTTTGAAGGGGAATATAATTTAAAAACTAGAAAGAAAATAAGGTTTTAATTATAGATATAAAAATAAAGCAATATACAAGGTAGTTTTCAAATCATTTCTTGTATTATGATTATGTTATCTTGTTTAAAATTATGATTGCTAACTTAGTGTTTTACATACCAATTAATGTATTCCTCATCTAGATGTTACCTCTTTTTTCTATTTTGCTAATGATTAAACTAAGATGCCAAGAGATTAAAAATGTATTTAATTTTTTTATAATCAGTTAGTAGTAGAAGCATGTGGCTCCATATGACAAGCTCTGGACTATGAACTACAAGGTCTGAGGTTCTGGATTGCCAGCCACTCTGCAGGAGAAAGATGAGGTTTTCTGCTTCTACTAAGATTTAAAAAGACTCAGAAACCCTGTACAGTCAGAACCAAATCAATGGCACTTAACAATAACAGTAGTTAGTGGCAGAGCTGGGATTCAAATCCAAGTTATTAGTGCAACACTATAAAATACTAATTAAGCATTTTAAGTAATTTGTCTGGATAAAGCTCTGTCTTGTATCATTCTCTATGAAAATCAAGGAAATACACAGTGTACCCTATTGCCATAAATTGGGACTTATACTCTTTTTTTAATTTTTTCCTTTTAATCTTTTTTTTAATAGATTGACATATTCACTTCTGATCATTTAAAATAGTTGTTAGCTTGATTTTTTCCAATTCATTGCTTTTTAGTCTAAATTATATGATAGTTTACATGGGAAAAACATTAGCTTCACATTCATCCTATCGTATTTCATTTCATTGCCATGATTACAATTCCATGAATCATCAAACAACCAAAGGACACACGCCGCAAGCCTGCCTCCTGGCTGCCAGCACATAGCCCCTCTCCATCCCTCAGTCCAGGGTCCCAGCCACTCCATCTCTGCCTCCATCTCTGGCGTCACTGTTTCTCTGGGTAGGGTCCTATACTTCGCTCTTCTCCCTTAATGGTCCCAAGGACCTCTGCTCCTGGACTGCAAAATAAACCTCTCCCTTCCTTTTGCTACAAAACATCTACCTTTACATTTCCAACCCTCACAGTCAGGACTTACACTCCTAAAGAAAATGAAACATTATTTGTTCATTCCATTTATTAAACAATTATTTCATAAGCAGTTATATTATGAAAGACACAACAAAAAATAACAAAGCCCAGTCTTATTCCTTAAAGTATCTTTTAACTAAATCAGTCACCAATGACATGCTCTATGTGTGTCAAAGCACAACCGTGCTCCCTAGAGTTTTTCAGTGACTGATTTTCTGAAAGCAGATTGCCAGATTTCTTCTGAGGTGTATTTGGGTGGACTTAAACCTCAGCCTTTTGGTTAACAGTTGTTGTTGTTGCTGTTATGTGCCGTGGTCACTCATAGTGACCCTACACAGGGTTTCCGAGGCTGTAAATCTTTACGGGAGCAGAACACCTCATCTTTCTCTTGTGGAACCGCTGGCAGTTTCGAACTGCCGGCCTTGAGGTTAGCAGCCTGATTCGTAACCACTACGCTACCAGAGCTCCTTTAGAACATGTTAACTGCACCACCAGGAAGTTCAATTTTCAACTTAGAAGGGGTCATAAATCATATAGGAAAATAATTAAAGTTATTTAATGGCCATATAAAGAATAACATATTGAGAAATATCAGTGGAAGGGTAAGAGAACCAAAGAAGTATAATTTTTTTCAGGGATAAAGAGATATCTGACTGGATCTTGAAGAAAGGATTCAATTTGACAAGCAGAGAGAGAAGGAAAGATTGTTGTTATTAAGTGTCACCAATGGGTTCTGACCCATAGCGACCAAGTACAAGGTTTCCAAGGAGCAACTGGTGAGCCTGAACCACCCACCGATCTTGCAATTTAAACCAACATTGCATTAAACAGTCCAATGCATTAACCCACAGTGCCAAGCCAGGAAGGACTCTGAAGGAAAGAGAGAGAAGCTTAAAAAGGCAGATAGAAGGAAAGTCTGAGCACTGAGGAAAAGCAGAAAGGAACAAATCCTTTAAATACACACACACACAAACCAAAACCTAGAGGATAATACAGGAGAATACCTGAGGTGGACAGAGACAGCTTTATTAGGAAATCAAAAGCATTAACCAAAAGAGCACCTGAGGAACTAAACATCATCAAAATGAAAACATTTTACTTCATTTTTGCAAAAGAAAAAATGAAGAAAATTAAGCCACACACTGGTACATAACCTTGATAAAGGATAGATGTGGAGTTAATGTCACCCAAAGATTTTAGTCTCTGTTCTTGGTTCCTGAGAAATTTGTTATTGTTGGTGTTGTTAGGTGCTATAGAGTCGGTTCTGACTCATAGCAACCCAATGCACAACAGAACAAAACATTGCCTAGTCCTGTGCCATCCTCACAATAGTTGTTACGCTTGAGTCCACTGATGCTGTCTCTGTGTCAATCCATCTTGTTGTGAGTCTCCCTCTTTTTCACTGATCCTACACTTTACCAAGCATGACGTCTTTTTCCAAGGACTTGTCTCTCCTGATAATAAGTCCAAAGTATGAGAGATAAAGTCTCGCCATCCTGGCCTCTAAGGAGCATTCTGGTTGTACTTCTTCCAACACAGATTTGTTTATTCTTCTGGCAGCCCATGGTACTTTTCATATTCGGTTCCAACACTATAACTCAAATGCATCAATTCTTCTATGGTCTTTCTTAGTCATTGTCCAACTTTAACATGCATAGGAGGCTACTGAAACTACCATGGCTTAGGTAAGGTACACCTTAGTTCTCAAACTGACATTTTTGCTCTTGGACACTTTAAAAAGGCCTGTACAACAGATTTGCCCAATGCAATACATCGTTTATGTTCTTGGCACCAGCTTCCATGAGTGCCAACTGTGGATCCAAGTAAAATGAAGTATTTGGCAACTTCAATCTTTTCTCCAGTTACCATGATGTTAAGTGTTGGTTTATTTGTGAGGATTTTTTTTCTTTACATTAAGGTACAACTGCAGGCTGTGGTCTTTTATCTTCATCAGTATTTTAAATCCTTTTCTCTTTCAGCAAGTATGTTAATGAGCCTTCCACTAATCCTGATTCCAAGTCCTTCTTCATATAATACAACTTCTTGGATTATTTGCTAAATTTACAGATCGAATAAGTATTGTGAAAGAATACAATCCTAGTTCATACTGTTCCTGATTTTAAAACATTCAGTGTCACCTTGTTCTGCTCAGTGCCTCTTGATCTATGTGCAGGTTCCTCATGAACACAATTAAGTGTTCCAGAATACTCATTCTCTGCAATCTTGTCCATAGTGTGTCATGATCCACACAGTCAAAAACCTTTGAATAGTCTTAATAAAAGACAAGTAAACACCTTTCTGATATTCTCTGCTTTCAGCCAAGATCCATCTGACATCAAAAATTATATCCCTTGTTCCACATCCTCTTATGAATCCAGCTTGAACCTCTGGCAGTCCCCTGTCAATGCAATGACCATTGCAACCATTTTTTAATTATCTCCAGCAAAAGTTTTATTTGCATGTGACATTAATGATATGGTCTGATGATTTTCCCATTTCATTGGATCACATCTTTGGGCACAAATATGAATCTCTTCCAATCATTTAACCAGGTATCTGTCTTCCAAATTTCTTGGCATAGTTTAGTGAGTGCCTCCAGTGATGCATCAGTTTGTTGAAAGATTTCAATTTGTATTCCATCAATTCTCAGTGCCTTGTTCTTGACAATGCCTTCAGTGTACCTTGGACTTCTTCCATTAGTACCATTTGCTCTTGATCATATACTACCTTTTGAAATGGTTGAAAATCAACCGTTTCTTTTTGGTAGAATTTTACTCTGTGTACTTCCATCTTTTTCTGATACTTTCTGCATCATTCTATATTTTGTCCATTGTTATTCAGTGTTGTTGAGTTGGTTCCAACTCATAGTGATCCTATATATGGTTTCCGAGGAGGAGCTGGGTGGGTTTGAACTGTCGATTTTGAGATTCATAGTGTTTATCTCAGACTTCCGGAAAAAGATGGTGGATTAGGTGGAAGTGTAGTGATGAGCTCTGCCAAGAACAACACAGAATACAGGACCAAGAAGGCTCAGGGAATGGTCCCAGTACTCTGAACCACATACAAAGAATATTTATAAGGTTGGAAGGCTCACAGCTGGGGAGTCTGTGGCAGAAGCAAGAAATCCATTGCTTCCTGGTTCAGGATGCTCAGCTGCTCCAGGAGCCGCCTTTTTGTGTGGGGCCAAGC
>NW_006408633.1:4505035-4527043 GCF_000296735.1 Chrysochloris asiatica
AGAGAGAGAGAGCGAGTGTGTGCTGAAGACCTGGGGGGCACTGGGGAAGGTTTGCATGGAGGGGATTGTAACCATGGCAATGACACAATATATGATAGAATGAATGTAAAACTAATGTTCTCCCATGTAAACTATCACATAATTCACAATAAAACATTTAAGAAAAAAAAAATAGTGTTTATCTCCTTTAATAGTTCAAATCAAGACTTAAATTTGTTCTTCAGGTCCCTGAACTTTAGAAATGCTGGGTATGATCTTCTCTTTTGATTTTCTAACACCAGGTCTTGGCAGATTTCATGATATTGTTTGTCTTCTATAGCTTCCTTTTGAAATTTTTTATTCAGCTCCTTTGCCTCCTCATTTCTTCCATTTACTTTAGCATCTCTATACTGGAGAGTAAGTTTCAGAGTCTCTTCTGACATCTATTTTGGTCTTGTCCTTTCTTGTCTTCTTAACGATGTTCTGTATGATGTTCTTGATGTCATCTCACAACTCTTCTGGTCTTTGTTCATTATTGTTTAATTTCTCAAACCTAGTAGGTTATGCTAATGAGGTGACTCAGGTGGGGACTGGTCATTCCAGAAAGGCCCAACTATGATATTAGCTGACCTCCAGGGAGTAAGGCATGAGTCAATCAATCATGTCTATATAATGAGGCCCCAATAAAGACCTACACATGGAAGCTCATTGGGCTTCCTGATTGGCAATAGCCATTGCTGCATATGGGAAGGTGGTTGCCATTAAGTGACATGGAATTGGTTTTGACTCATAGCAACCCTTTATAGGATGGTTTCCAAGGCTTTAAATGTTAGCAAGAGCAGAAAGCCTCATCCTTCTCCCATGGAGCAGCTGGATAAGCAGTCCAATGCTTATCACACAGAGCCACTGTGCTCCCATGTTGTGGGTGAGGGGATACCGTATCCCTGTTTAGAACATGGAAGCTTCATATGGAGAACTCGCCCACACCTTCCCCTATGTGTCCTTTTTGTATCCTTTTTGCAATGTAAAGCTAAGTATAGTTTTCAGTCACTTTTGGTCTTCATTTTTTTTTTTTTTTCTGTCTTTTTAATGACCTTTTGATTACTTCCTCTATGATGTTCTTGATATCATCACACAATTCTTCTGAACTTTGTTCATTAGTGTCTAATGAATCAAATCTGTTCTTCAGATGATCTCCAAATTCAGGTGGGATATGTTTAGGTCATATTTTGACTCTTTTTTTTTTTTTTTTCCTCATTAAACTTTCTTTCAATGGGTTTCAAAATTCTGTGACAAATTTTTGGTCAAGTTGTTTCCATTTAAAAAGTACTGATTTTAAAAACTAATAACTTTAAATTGTCACACAAAAAATAAACAAATGGTCCACATAACATCCCTTTCCTTCTGAAGGTTTTATGATGCATTGTTATCATTGACCAGTGTTTTACTATTAAACCTAAATGGCCAATTGAGACAAACAGTTCTGAGACTGTTCTTCCACCACGGATTAAGACTGGAGTGACAGGTGTCATATTCATTTAGCCTTCTGAGCTTTCTGAGCAGACTTGGTGACTTTGCCAGCGCCAGCAGCCTTTTTGTCCACTGCCCTCCCTTGTGGACATTTAACTGTATATATATTTTTGTTTTGTATGGGTACATCAAATATTTTTGCTTTGTTCACTTGTGAAATATTAAATGTAAACGAGGAGCCACAGGGAAGAAGCAGGATAACTGTTGTTGCAGGAAGGGGATAGCAATCACTGAAATGAAACAAAGTGTGTAATCTGTTAATTGTAAAGTTGATGATCTTGTGTATAAACCTTCACTCAATTAACAATAAACACTTAAAAAAAAAAAAGTCATCAAATGACATATTGCATTGGGCAAATCTACTGCAAAAGACCTCTTTAAAATTTTAAGCAGCAAAGATGTCACTTTGATGACTAAGGTGCTCCTGACCCAAACCATAGTATTTTCAATCACCTCATATAGATGTAAAATCTCAACAATGAAAAAGGAACACAGAAGAAAAAATGATCATTAAAACTGTAGTGTTGGTAAATAATACTGAATATATTGTAGACAAAAAATACATGGAGTCCTGGTGTGGTGCTGCAGGATAATGTACAGGATCTCAAGGTCAATTTGAATCACAAGGTTGGCAGTTCAAACTCACCAGACACTCCTCAGAAACCTTTTACAGGGTCACTATGGATTGGAACTCAGTTGACGGCACTTAACAACAACAACAACAAAATCAGGCTTAGAAGAAACACAACCAGAATGTTTTAAAGAAGCAAGGATGGCGAGACTTCAACTCACTTTGTTTGGACACATTATCAGGAAAGTTCAACTGCTAGAAGAGAATGCCATGTTTGAAAACAAGGGAAACCCTGAATGACATGGCATGACAGATGATCACAACAATAGACTCAAACATATCAACAACCATGAAGATGAAGTAAGACCAAGCAATGTTTTGTTCTGTTCTAGATAAGGTCACCATATGTCAGAGCCAAATTGACAGCAACTAACAACAAGCAAATGTGCTGTGCAAAAGGCAGCCCAAATAGTGCACGTGATTATGTTAATCAATTTTAATTTGAAATTTTATATGAGTCACTTAAAAAATGTCTATTCTCTTGACTCAGTAAATTTGCTTCTAGAAAGTTTATTCTCAGAAAAATTATCAGAGATTGGAAGGGATGGGACACAGGTGACGTCATATAATGGGACAGCAAGCCAGAAAAAGCCACGTTATCAAAAGTCAAGTGGCTAGTCCTCAAAGATATCTGCTAGATATGAACTAGGAGTCTTAATTAAGAGTCAAAGATTTTTTTAAATCCAAACAGGTTGATTAGTCTGGGTAGACGTTATAGACATCTGTAAGTGGGCAGACAGTCACAGGCATAGGTTAAGGTTTTGTAAGGTTTGACAAAGTTACAGTAAAAAGTGACTCTATACAATAATCATAGAAGTAAAAAGACTTGCTCCATCCAAAATTTCTGGTGGCAAAGAACCTCAGGTAACTGAAATAGTAGTTTGGCTTCTTTTGTAGGCATGTTTTTGTTTGTTTTTAATTCTGGGAAGATTTACAATTAAGTCCTGGTATGGCACTGTAAGATAAACACTGGACTGCTAACCGCCACACTGATAGTTCAAACCCACCAGTCACTCCTCAGAAACCCTATACAGGATTGCTATGAGTCCAAACTAACTTTACGGCACTTATCAACAACATAAAAAAGTCAAGAGAATCAAAAGCATGAATATGAATATCAAAGAATTGATATTTTGTATGAAGAATAAGTATGTGTAACATTGGTGAAATTTGAACATGGATTATGGGATAGATGTAGTATTATATCAATGCTAAATTTCTGATTTTGATAATAGTTCTGTGATTAAATAAGAATATTCTTGTCCATGTGAAAGTTGGACAATGAATAAGGAAGACTATAGAAGAATTGATGCACTTGAGTTATGGTGTTGGAGAAGAATATTAAAGGTACCACAGACTGCCAGAAAAACAAACTAATCTGTGTTGGATGAAGTACAATCAAAATTTTCCTTAAATGCCAAGATGGTGAGGCTTCATCTCTCATACTTCAGACATATTATCAGGAGGGACCATCCCTGGAGAAGGATCTCATGCTTGGTAGCGTGAAGGGACAGCAAAAGAGAGGGAGAGCCCAACAAAATGGGTTGGCACATTGGCAGTAACAACGGGCTCAAGCGTAGCAGTAATTGTGAGGGTGGTACTGAAGGAAACTGGCAGTGTTTCATTCTGTTGTACATAGTGTCACTATGGGTCAGAACTGACTCGATGGCACCTAACAACAACAACAACATTCTTATACTTGAAAAATATACAAGAAAGCATTTCGAAGGGGAAAGGTTATAACATTCTATAGCATGCTATCAAGTTGTTCAGAAAAAAAGATTAAATATACACATGAGAGAAAAATTAAGAAAATGAAGCAAAATGTTAATTTTCACTTCTTAGTATGTCTTAAATTATAAAAATAAGATGTGCATATTATTAAAATAAGACATGCAATACATTTAAGAGAATTTGCCATCTTAATACTGAAATTTATAATGTATAATTGAGTGATTGATTTAGAATTACAATATTAAGTAGTGATCTTATAAGGTGTATGTCAATATTTATTGCTGTTGTTGTGTGCCATTGAGTCAGTTCAGAATCATAGCAACCCTGTATCGGGTTTCCAAGAGTGGCTGGTAAATTTGAACTGCCAACCTTGCAATTAACAGTCCAGTGCTTATCCTACACCAGGGCTCATGTCAATATTAGAACATTTTAAAAATTCCAGGTTCATTATATTTCTACATTTAATAGATTCGATTTTTAAATAATTATTTAATCTGTGAAATGATTTTGTTTGTTAATGTAGATAGCTGAGGTAAAGTACTTAAAAAATAAATCAGATGGTATATATTTACAAATGCATTTTACATTGTTTGAAGGTAATTAATTAACTACATTTGGGAACTGAACCAACCATTATTCAGGACTCAAAGTCACTGTTAAAAACTGCTAGAATGATAAAGTAAGAAAACTTACAAGCTGAACTTAAAAGCCTAAGAAAAGGTAGACTTTAAAATCCATAACTTTGAAACTTGATTATTCATTATTTAAAACAACAATATACCTCTGAATAGTCTTTTCTGCTTACAAAAGCAATGCTGAAGGATACCAAAAGACTCACATCATTGGGTGTGTCCATTTTTAAAAAGTGGCTATAAATTCTTTGATACTTCTCTCGTTGAGAGATAGGGTTAGTGTCCCTACCCCCTTGAATCTAGTCCAAACTTGTAACTGCCTCAATCAACAAAGTATGACTGCATGACATTATGAGACTTCCAAGACTAAATCTTAGAGTACAACTACCATGCTGAGAGAGGTCCAAGCCATATGGGAAGGCCACATGAAGTATTCTTGCAGATAAATAATCCCATTTGAGGCCAGCCCACAAGCCATCCTAGCCTAGGCACCAGACATTGGCATGAAGAAGCCTCCAGATGATTCTAGCCCTCCACCATTTGAGATTCCACCCCAGCCATTAGAGATTTCCCAACTGAGGTTGAAGACATTATGGAGCTGAAACAAGCTATTCCTGTTCGCCTACCAGGACATCTGAGATTCCTTAAGCATAATAAAATGACAGTATTTGCACAACATTAAGTGTGGGGGTGATTTGGTATGCAGCCCCAGATAACCAAATTAAAACATTAAGGATAGATTCTGTGTCTCTCTTCTAGGTTATCTGGAAATTGTTTTCTAAGGTGATAAAATTTTAAAGTATTAATGATCCTCGTGCTAGTAGTAAAAAAAAAAGACACAGTTGTTTTTTTTTTTTTTTAAAGTGTCTTTGATATGCAAAGACCAGATGGGTTGTAAAACTGTGGGATGACATCAAGGACATCATACATGAAGAGAGCAAAAGGTCATTAAAAAAACAGGAAAGAAAGAAAAGATCAAAATGGATGTCATAAGAAACCCCGAAACTCACTCTTGAGCATTTTTCAAAACGAGTGAAAGAAGTTATGAAGTAAAAGAGCTGAACGGATGATTTCAAAGGGTGGCTCCAAAAGACAAAGGAAAGTATAATAGGTTTCCCCACTATCCAAATGCACAGCATTCCTAGGAAACCTTTCGTAAGCTAAAATTACATAAAGCAAAGAAGGTACTCCCACTCATTTACATGGGAAAATTTTTTGAGCCTTCCCAAACCCCCAAATTAATATACTAAATAATACCAAATAAGACATAAAAAATATATAATATGTAGCATTCACAGGCATCGTTGAAAATTATGGTAGACTGACGCTGAGATGTTGAATGTAGTTGGCAGGGAAGAAGCTTGACAATACCACTCTTATTGCTTGGATGGAAATTATCTCTTTAATGACTCATGCGAAACAAACACTGAACATCAGTTTCTCATTTTGCCTTTTATCATAAAAGCAGAAATCATCTCTGAATTTCTTGTGATTAGCAAAACCAGGTACTAAGGTAGGTCTTTCATAAAAGCGAAGTGGTGTGTAGCCAAACTTTGAAAAAGTAGAGGATACTTGTATGATGAAATGTGCAAAGACCTGGAGTTAGAAAACCAAAAGGGAAGAACATGCTCAGCATTTCTCAAGCTCACAGAACTGGAGAAAAAAATCCAAGCCTTCAATTGCAATATTGAAAGATTCTATGGGCAAAAACTGAACTACACTAGAAGCCTGGAAATATGATGGAAGGAATACTCAGTCATTGTACCAAAAAGAACTGGTTGATATTCAACCTTTTTGTTGCTGTCATTGTTAAGTGCTATCGAGTCTATGCCGACTCATAGTGACCCTGTATAGGGTTCCCAAGGAGCAGATGGTGGGTTTGAATTGCTGAACTTGTGGTTCACAGTCCAGTGCTGATCCTACAGGGCCACACCAGGAGGTACATGATCAAGGCACATGATCAAGAACCTATGGTAGTGAAGGCATTGGCAAAACCAAGTTATAGTAAACCCCCAAACATAAATCATTTCATTTAATCAGAAAATATGTGTGTCAAGGTTGTATGCTCTCACCATATTTATCCTATCTGTGTTGAGCAATTAACTGAAGAAATTGGACTATATGAAGATTTTGAGGAAGACTCATTAACAACCCATGATACTAGGATGACACAACCTTACTAGAGAAAAATGAAGAGAACTTAAAGCACTTACTGATGGAGATCAAATAATACAGCTTTCAGTATGGATTGCACCTCAAAATAAAATAAACAAAAATTCTCAAAACTGGACCTAAAAGCAAATGGAGAAAATACTGATGTTGTCAAGGATTTCATTTTACTTGGATTCACAATCAACACCCATGGAAGCAGCAGTCAAGAAATCAAACAATATATTGTACTGGGCAAATCTGTTGCAAAAGACCTCTTTAGTGTTCAATAGCCAAGTGTCACTTTGAAAACTAAGGTACACCTGACCCAAGCCAAGGCATTTTCAATGGCCTCATATGCATGCAAAGCTGGATGATGACTAAGGAAGACTGAGGAAGAATTTATGCCTTTTCAATTATGGTGTTGGCAAAGAATACTGAAAATACCATGGACTCCCAGAAAAACAAATAAATCTATCTTGGAAGAAGTACATCCAGAATACTCTTAGAAGTGAATATTGTGAGATTTTGTTTCACATATTTTGGGAGTGTTATCAGGAAAGACAAGGAGCTCTGGTAGCGTAGTGGTTACGAATTGGGCTGCGAACCTTAAGGTCAGCAGTTCGAAACCACCAGCCGCTCCGCGGGAGAAAGATGAGGCTTTCTACTCCCGTAAGGATTTACACCCTCGGAAACCCTGTACAGGGTCGCTATGGGTCGGAACCAACTCGAAGGCACTTAACAACAACAACAATCAGGAAAGACCAGTCCCTAGAGAAGGACATCGTACTTGGTAAAGTGAAGTTCAGTGAAAAAGAAGAAGACAAGATGATGATAAGTTGGTGCAGTGGCTGCAACACCTTCCTTAAGGCTGAACTTAAGGGAAATGATCAATTCAGGATTTTAAAGTCCTACCTTAAGCAATGGTAGTGTAGTGTTTACAAGTTGGGCTGCCAACCTGAAGGTCAGCAATTTGAAACTACCAGCTGTTCCACAGGAGAAAGATAAGGCGTTCTGCTCCCATAAAGATTTACAGCCTCGGAAACCCTGTGCAGGGTCACTATGAGTCGGAACTGGCTCCACAGTACTTAACAATAACACAACAACCTTAAGGTCAGGAGTGTGGTGTTGTGGGTTAATGCGCTAGACTGCAAGGTAGGTTTGAATTACCAGGTTGGCAGTTCAAGTTCCCTAACCACTGCTCGGAAACCCTATACAGGGTTGCTATGAGTCAGAACTGGCTTAACAGCACTTAACAACAACAACCTTATGGTCAAGGTAAGGAATCCAAAAGCTTCTAAAGAATGTCCTGAAAGAAACTCTATCTTTTATAGATAGCCACAAGGCTGAAAATTATGAAAAACCAAACTCAAAATCTAATTCTGTGAGCGGGTGAATTACAATGCAAATTGAATTTTAAATGTGTCTGGTCTCTTCTGTTAAAGTTAGAGTAATGATTGGAAAGGAGTTGTTGTTGTTAGGTGCCATCGAGTCAGTACGGACCTATAGCGACCTTATGTACAGCAGAACGAAACACTGCCTGATTCTGGGCCAACCTCACCACTGTTGCCACACTTGAGTCCATTGATGCTGCCACTTGGCCAATTCATCTCATTGGGGGTCTTCCTCTTTTTCTCTGACCCTCTACCTTACCAAAGGTAATGATATCCTTCTCCAGAGACTGGACCCTCCTGACAATATGTCCATTGTTGTTTTTAAGTGCCATCGAGTCAGTTCCAACTCATAGTGACTCTGTATAGGGTTTCCCAGGAGCAGCTGGTGAGCTTGAACCGCCGACCTTGAAGTTCAAACGGCTTTGAAGTCTGGCACATTAACCCACAGTGCCACACCAGGACTCCTCTTTTTCTCTGACCCTCTACCCTACCAAACATGATATCCTTCTCCAGTGACTTCCTGACAATATGTCCGTAGGACCTTAAAAACTGGAATGAGGGCATATGGGTAGATTGCAATGAAGCTGGAGACCTTAACCCTTTAAATACTGCTCAGCCTTCCTTACCATTAGAATCTGTCCTTCCTCCCATGTCTCAATTATCAGATGATCCTATTGCAGGTGGTTTCAAAAAAAAAACACTCATATTCCTTGGCAAGCAGTGACAAAACAGAAAGCAAAGCTGTGGATGACAAAGCAGTTGTTGCCTTTGCCTGAAGAAATCGACCAGCCTTCCCTTAAAGGTCTGTCCGAGAACTGCTGATTCTCCTGAGAATCTACTCTTGTTGGGAAGTGCCATCCATCCGCTGAGTCCGTTCCAATTCAAAATTATCCTGTTTAGGGCTTCCAAGGAGCAGCTGGTGGGTTTGAATTGCCAGTCTTGTGGCTAGTAGTGCAGTGCTTTTCCTACAGCATCCCACCAGAACTCCAGAATCTACCCATTGATGCTGTTGTTGTTAAGTGCTGTCGAGTCAGTTCCAACTCAAAGTGACCCTGCATAGGGTTTCCAAGGAGTGGTTGCTGAGTTTGAACGACGGACCTTGTGGTTCAAACTGACCTTGTAATCCAGCGCATTAACCCACAGCACCACACTAGGACTCCATACTCTTATTGCTACTATAACTATATCAAACCAAAGGTCCAGCCATGGTAAGAGCCTTCTGTAGACTGCTCCACTAGTTCCTACAATTGCTTAATGTCTAGTTCCTATAATAAATCCGCTTTGTATATCACTCATAGTAATTCTGCTTCTCTAGTCAAATCCTAACTGATACATTAGGTCTTAGAGAGGTAGTCATAAAAATTCACCATTTGATGACAGGAGAAAATAAACATGAAAGAAAGGGAACATATACACCTAGAACTAAAAGGGTAGTGTGTTACAAAGTGGATCAGGATCTGTTTCTTTCACATAGGTCCACTTACTTTTTTTGGAGGATGATAGCCTGGATCTGTGCCTTTAGCTATAGAGAGTCGTAATATCCGGGAAGAAGCTTCAGGAATTTGAAAAGATGAACCTCTTACGCTATCACTTAAGTGTCTGGATGGAAGAAAAACAATCACATTTTTCATTGCTATAATCAGCTTCCAATCAATAATATTTATTTTTTCTATCTTAAGAGCAACTTTTCCTATAATCATAACCTCTCTTACCATCAAACTGGTGTTTTTCAAAATAATATAATTGTGATCACAGTAAGAAGTACATCTCATGTTGTGATACAGTATATGTATTATGCATCTGAAACAAATTATCATGAAATAATGCAGCATATTTGGGTTTTTAACTATTTAACTTGACCTCATTAAAAAGCTAACTGCAGACCATGAAACTGCGTTCATGATCCACTGATGGTTTGTAATCTGTAGTATGAAAAACACCTCTATTTCTACCAAAGAAGAGGTGAAATTTAAGTTGCCATCTAACAACATTGGCAATTTACTTCTCTTCTTTGGAGAAACGCCTATTCAGAGCCTTGTTGTTGTTGTTGTTAAGTGCCGTCGAGTCGGTTCCGACCCATAGCAACCCTGTACAGGGTTTCCGAGGATGTAAATCTTTACAGGAGTAGAAAGACTCATCTTTCTCCTGCAGAGCGGCTAGTAGTTTTGAACCGTTATATACTTTAAAATATTAGATTATTTGTGTTTTATTGTAAAGTCATAAATTCTTTATATATACTCTGAATTCTAGTCTCTTGTCAAATAGATGATTTACAAATTTCTTCTCATATTTTTGTGTTGACTTTTCACTCTCTTGATAGTGTCCTTTGATGCAAAAAAGTGCTATTCATTTTTTACTGTGGAAAAAATATATATACATAAACCTCTGCCACTTCCTCATTTTTTACATGTACAGTTCTTTAACATGAATTACATTCATCATGTTGTACAGACATCACTACTTTGCACAGAAGTTTATACTTTTGGTGATGTAATTTTCTTTTGTCACTTTTGCATTTGTTGTCATAGCAACAAAACCATTGCCTACTTCAGGGTCACAAACATTTACATTTTGCTTTCTTTAAAGAGTTTTATAGTTTTAGCTCTTTTAGTTAGATCTATGATCCATTTTAGATTACTGTTATACATGGTATAAAATAGGGGTCTATCTTCATTCTTTTGCATGGGGGTATCCAGTTTGTGCCAGAACCATTTACAGAAAAACTATTCTTTCTCCATTAAATAGTCTTGGTATCCTTGTTAAAAATCAATTAACTATAAATATAAGGGTTAATTTCTGAACTACAAATTCTATTCCTTTGATCTGTAAGTCTGTCCTTTGTTGGTACCCCACAATCTTGACTATTGTAGCTTTTTTAAATAGTTTTGGAATCGGTAAGTTTGAGTCCAACTTTATTCTTCTTTTTCAATATTTTTTTGGCTATTCTGGGTCCCTTACATTTCCATATGAATTTTGGTCATCTCTTCAATTTCTATTAAAAAAAAAAACAAAAAAGGCAACTAGGGTTTTTAATATGAATTGGGTTGAATCTATAGGTCATACTGGATTGTCAACTTGACTAGACCATGATTCTCAGGGATTTGGCAGTTATGTAATGATGTAATCATTTCCCATGGCATCATAAGGCAATAATTGATAAGGGATTAGGATCGGATGTAATCTTACTCAGGTCACAGCTCTGATCTAATATAAAGGGAGTTTCCCTGGGTTGTGACCTGTATCACCTTTTATCTTACAAGAAATCAAAAGAGAGAAAAATAAGCAAAGAGGGAGACACCTAAGTACCATCAAGAAAGAAGATCTAGGAGGAGAGCCTGCCCTTTGAATTTGGGGTCTCTGCTCTGAGAAACTTCTAGACCCAGGGGAAGATTGATAACAAAGAGCTTCCCCCATAGTCAACAGAAAAAGAAAGGTGTCCCCTAGAACTGATGTCCTGAGTTTGAACTTACAGCCTCCTAACTGTGAGAGAATACAGTTCTATTTGCTAAAGACATCCCCTTGTGATATTTCCATTACAGCAGCACTGTACAACTAAGACAGCATTTGGTACTGGGAGTTGAGTGCCGCTCTAACAGATACCTAAAATGTAGAAGCAGTTTTGGAATTAGGCAATGCTGCTGGAATCATATAAATTACCCAATAGTAAAAGGTTAGTTTGCTTCAAGAGACTGTTGGTGGAATTATAGATATCCCTACATGTCTGTCAGTTTGTCACTCTCTGATGGTTTGTCTGCTGCTATGATGCTAGAAACTATGTCATCGGTATTTCAAAACCACCAGGGTTACCCATGGCAGACAAGTTACAGCAGAGCTTCCAGATTAGGAACAATGAATAGGTGGTACCCTTCTGAGGGATTAGCCCCTAAAATTTTTGACAGCTTTGAACCATTGTCTGATACAGTGCGAGAAGATGAGCTCCTCGGGTTGGAAAGCACTCAACATACAACTGAAGAAGAACGACTTACTCAAAATAGACTCAATCTTAATGATGTGGTAGAGCGAAGCTATAGGGACTTTCATTTGCTGATGGGGCATGATCCAAAATGAGAAGAAACAGCTGCAAAATCAGTTAATAATTGAAATATTAAACTAGGAAAACTCAAAGTCAACAAAAATTAAATGAAACACATAAAGATTGATATCCTAAGTATTATATTAGTGAGGTGAAATGAAAGGGCATTGGCCCTTTTGAATTGGACAATTATATGGTTTGCTATGCCAGGAATGGGAAATTCAAGAGGAATGGTGTCAAATTAATCATCAAAAGAGCATTTTGAGATCTTGAAATATGATGCTATCTATGATAGGAAAATATACATACTTAATACAACTGGTATTCAAATTTATGCACCAACCACTAAAGCCAGTGATGAAGAAACTGAAGACTTCTACCAACTTCTTCAGTCTGAAATTGAGCAAATATGCAATTAAGATGCATTGATAATTACTGGTGGTTGGATTGGAAAAGTTGGAAATAAATAGGGATTGTTGTTGTGGCTGTTATGTGCCGTGGAGTCGGTTCCGACTCATAGCCACCCTGCATAGGGTTTCTGAGGCTATAAATATTTACGGGAGCAGAATGCCTCATCTTTCTCCCGCGGAACAGGTGGTAGTTTTGAACTGCTGACCATAAGATTAGCAGCCCAATTCATAACCACTACACTACCAGAGCTCCTTAAATAGGGATTAGTATTTAGAAAAATGGCTTTGGTGATAGAAATTATGCTGAGATCCAATGATTAGAATCTTGCAAAATTCAATGTGGACCTCATCAGGTGGGATACACAGAAATCAAATTGACTACATCTATGTGAAGAGATGATGGAGAAGCTCAATATCATCAGCCAAACAAGGTCAGGGACCAACTAAGGAACCAACCATCAACTGCTCATAAACAAGTTCAGGCTGAAGCTGAAGAAAATTAAATGAAGTTCAGGAAAGCCAAAATATGACCTTCAGGATATCCCACCTGAATTTACAGACTATCTCAAGGACAGACTTGACACACTAAACACTGATAACCAAAGAGATGTCGGATGACATCAAGAACATCATATAGAAAGAAAACAAAGTCATTAAAAAGACAGGAAAGAAAAAAAAGACCAAAATGGGTGTCATAAAAGACTTGGAAAGTTACTGTCTCGGAAAAAAAAATTTTTTGTTGTTGTTGTTGTTATTAGGTGCTATCAAGCTGGTACCAACTCATAGCGACCCTATGCACTAACAGAACATAACACTGGTGGTGAGGATTTTTGTTTTCTGGGCCATCCTCAAAATCATTGATATGCCTAAGCCCATTGCTGCTGCCACCATGTCAATCCATCTCGTTGGAGGTCTTCCTCTTTTTCTCCAACCCTCCACTTTACCAAACATGACATCGTTCTCTAGGGACTGGTCCGTCCTGATACTATGTCCAAAGTATGAGCAATGAAGTCTGGCCATCCTGGCTTCCAAGGAGCATTCTGGCTGTATTTCTTCCAGCATAGATTTGTTTTTTCTTTTGGCAGTCCATGGTACTTTCAATATTCTCATTTAACACCGTAACCCAAATACATCAATTCTTCTATGGTCTTCCTTATTCACTGCCCAATTTTCACATGTATATGAGGTGACTGAAAATACCATGGCTTGGGTCAGGCGCACCTTGGTCCTCAAATTGACGTCTTTGCTCTTCAACACTTTAGAGAGGTCTTGTGCAGCAGATTACCTAATGCAATGCATTGTTTGATTTCTTGACTGCTGCTTCCATGAGTGTTGATGGCTGATCTGAGCAAAATGAAGTCTGACAACTTTAATCTTTTCTTATATGGATGTTGTTTATTGGTCCAGTGGTGAGGATTTTGTATTCTTTACATTGACGTTCAACCCATACTGAAGGCTGTGGTCTTTGATCTTCATCAGTAAGTATTTTAAGTCCTCTTCACTTTCAGCAAGCAAGATTGTATCATCTGCACATCACAGGTGGTTAATGAGTCTTCCTCCAATCTTAACGCCACGTTTTTCTTCATATAATCAAGTTTCTCAGGTTATTTGCTCAGCATATAGATTAAATAAGTGTGGTGAAAGAATATAACCCTGACACACATCTTTCCTAATTTTAAACCAATCAGTGTTCCCCTGTTCTATTCAAACAACTGACTCTTGGTCTATATACAGGATTGCATTTCAATGTAAAGAAAACAAAAATCCTCACCACCAGACTAATAAACAACATTCTTATCAAGGGAGAAAAGATTGAAGTTGTCAAGGACTTCATTTTTCTTGTATCACCTATCAACACTCATGGAAGCAGCAGTTAAGAAATCAAATGACGTATTGCATTAGGCAAATCTGCTGCACAAGAACTTTTTAAAGTGTTGAAAAGCAATGATGTCAGTCTGAGGACTACAGTGTGCCTGACCCAAGTCATAGTATTTTCAATAACCTCATATGCATGTGAAAGCTGGACAGTGAATAAAGAAGACCATAGAAGAATTGATGCTTTTGAATTATGGTGTTGGGGGAGAATATTGAAAGTGCCATGGGCTGCCCATAGAACCAACAGATCTGTGTTGGATGAAGTGCAGCCAGAGTGCTCCTTGGAGGCTAAGATGACCAAACTTAGTCTGTTATACTTTGGACATATTCTTAGAAGGGACCAGTCTCTGGAGAAGGATATCATGTTTGATAAGGTGGAAGGTGGGATATCTTCAAGGTCATATTTTGGCTCTTGTGAAGAGAGACAAAGGAAGACCTCCAGCAAATTGGATTGGCCAAGAGGCAGCATCAATGGGTTCAAGCATGGCAACAATAGTGAGGTTGTCCCAGGATCAGGCAGTGTTTCGTTCTGCTGTGCATAAGGTCACAATGAGTTGGCACCGACTCAATGGCACCTAACAACAACAAGAGCACAATTAAGTGTTCTGGAATAATCATTCTCCGCAATGTTGTCCATAGCTTGTCATGATCCACACAAGCAAAAGCCTTTGCATAGTCAATAAAGCACAGGTAAACAACTTTCAGTTATTCTCGGCTTTCAATCAAGATGTATATGACATCAGCAATGATATCCCTCATTCAATGTCCTCTTCTGAATCTGGCTTGAACCTCTGAAATTTCTCTGTCAATGTATGGTTGCAACCATTTCTGTATTATGTTTAGCAAAATTTTACTTGCATGCGATAGTAATGATATTGTCTGATGATTTCTGCATTCTGTTGGGTCACCTCTTTAGAATGGGCATAATCATGGACTAAAAGTCAGTTGGCCAGGAAGCTGTCTTCCAATTTCTTGGCATAAAAGAGTGCCTCCATTTCTGCATCATTTTGCTAAAAGATTTCAGTTTTAATCCATCAATTCCCCATGCCTTTTTCTTTGCTAGTACCTTCAATGTACCTTGGACTTCTTCCTTCAGTATCATTGGCTCTTGATCAGTTGTTACCTCTTGAAATGGTTGAACATCGACAATTTCTTTTTGGTACAGTGACTGTGTATTCCCTCCATTTTCTTTTGATGCTTTCTGCATCATTCAATAATTTGCCCATGGAAGTCTTTGATATTGTAAGTCAAGGCTTGAATTTTTTTTCAATTCCCTGAGCTTGAGAAATGCTGAGCATGTTCTTCCCCTTTGTTTTCCAAATCTTTGCACATTTTATTATAATATTTGACGTTGTCTTCTCAAGCTGACCTTTGACATTTTCTGTTCAGCTCTTATACTTCCTCATTTCTTCTATTTGCTTTAGCATCTCTATATTGGAGAGCAAATTTCAGATCTCTTCTGACATCCATTTTGGTCTTTTCCTTCTTTCTTGTCTTCTTAATGACCTTTTCCTTTCTTCCTGTATACTGTTCTTCATATTATGCCACAAGTATCAAATCTGTTTTTCAGATGATTTCTAAATTCAGGTGGGATACCTTCAAGGTCATATTTTGGCTCTTGTAGACTTGTTTTCATTTGCTTCAGCTTCAGTTTCAGTCAGAATTTGCATATGAACAATTGATGGTCTGTTTCACAGTCTTCCCTTAGCCTTGTTTTGACTGATGCTATGGAGCTTTTCCACCATCTCTTTCCACAGATGTAGTCAGTTTGATTTCTGTGTATTCCATCTGGTGAGGATGTTTATGTTATTTAAAAATAGTATTTGCAATGAAGAAGTCATTAGTCTTGCAAAATTCTAGCATGTGATCTCCAGCATGGTTTCTATCATCAAGGTTGTACAGATGACACAACCTGTTTGCTGAAAACAAAGAGGACTTGAAGGATTTGTTGATAATGATCAAAGACTACAGTCTTCAGTGTGGATTATGCCTCAATACAAAAAACAAAGAAAAACCACTTTACAACTGGACCAGTAAACAATATCATGATTAACAGAGAAATGATTAAAGAGTCAAGGCTATATTTTTATTTGGCACTGCAATGAACGCCCATAGAAGCATCAGTCTAGAAGTCAAATGACCTGCAAAAGACCTCCTGAAAATGTTAAAAAGCAGAGATGTCATTTTGAGAATCAAAGCCATAACATTTTCTTGTTTCTTAAAATTTTATTTTGCCTTTGTTGCAAATATACACAGTAAAGCATACACCAATTAAATTGTTTCTACATGTACAGTTCAGTGACATTGATTACATTCTTCAAGTTCTGCAACCATTCTCAACCTCCTGTTGGGAGTTGTTCCTTCTCATTAACATTAATTCACTGCCCCTAGGTTACTATCTAATCAGACATGCAATCAAGATGTCTTGATTCTTACTAGCAATTAGAATACAAAGGTTGGAAACAAAGAGAAAGGATCAGAATTTGAAAAATGACAGAAACAATGTAGGAGATCACATGTCCACACACACACACACAAACTATGATTTTGAACATATCCCACATGAATTTAGAGATCATCTGCATCATTCAAAATTTTGCCCATAGAAACCTTCAATATTGCAAATCAAGGCTTGAGTTTTTTCTCCTCTTCCCTCAGCTTGAGAAATGCTGAGCATGTTCTTCACTTTTGGTTTTCTAATTCTAGGTCTTTGCATATTTTAAAGTCAGCTGTTCAAACCCACCAGCTGCTCCTTGAAAACTATGTCACATAACTGCCACATCATCACATTATTACATAACTGCCAAATTTTATCATTAAATAACTGCCAAACCACTAAGAATAATGACTGAGCCAAATTGACATATAAACTTAACCATCAAAACCAGTGATACTCTTGTCTCACACCTCAGCATTCATTACTGCCAGACGTACATCTTTAATGTGCAAAATAGTCAGAGAGTAGAATTTTTACTATTGCCATAAATGGGAAATGTCAGATAATGAGATACTCAGTAAGTGAAGAGTGAGTATATTGCTAGATATAATTTACTGTATTTTTTTTGTTATAATTGTTGTTAGGTTCTGATTCATAGTGACCCTATTACAACACAACAAAACACTGACTGGTCCTGTACTAGCCTCACAATTGTTTCCATGTTTGAGTCCATTTTTGCAGACACTGTGTCAATTTATATCATTGAAGGTCTTCCTGGTTTTTGCTTACCCTCTACTTCACCAGGCATGATGTTTTCTCTAGGGACTGGCTCCTCCTGATAACATGTCTAAAGTACATGAGATGAAGTCTCAACATCCTTAGTTTTAAGGATTCTGGCTATACTTCTTCCAGAACAAATTTGTTTGCTCTCCCGGCACCCTATATTATAATCAATATCTTTCACAAACATCATAATTCAAATGTATCAATTCTTCAGTCTTCTTTATTCATTACCTAGCTTTTGCATGCATAGGAGATGACTGAAAATCTCATAGCTAGGGAAACTGAATAATAGTTTAACTTAATAATTAAAAGGATCTGTCTGAGCATTAAGTTCTTTTAAGAACTACTAATCTGAGATTTGGTAGCGCAGTGGTTACGAATCAGGCTGTGATCCGCAAGGTCAGCAGTTCAAAACTACCAGCTGTTCTGTGGGAAAGCGATGAGGCTTTCTGCTTCCGTAAAGATTCACAGTCTTGGAAACCCTATACAGGGTTGCTATGAGTCGGAACCGACTCCATGGCACATCACAACAACAACAACAATCTGAGATCAAACTGATAGCAGCAACTTTGCAGTTATGTGATGATGTAGTCATCCCTCCTTTTTGTAATCTGATGTGGTCATTCATTTTTGCTTAACACTGATTTTCACATAATTACTTGCTATTTGGATCCTAACCATGCTAATAAGTGAGAAGTAGGTATATTTAAAAACAATAATATTGTAGGTACAAGTAAAATTTATTCCAAGGAAGCAAGAATAGTTCAATATTTGGCAATCAAGCAATGTAACCCATCATATTAACAGTTTAAAGAAGAAAAAAAAAAAAAGCATGATCATATCAGTTGGTATATCTGAAAAAGCATATCTGAAAATTCAACATCCATTATTATTATTATTTTTTTAATCTTTCTGCAATATAAAAAGGTGCTTCTTTCGTCTGATAGAGGGCATCTATAATGTACCTCCATCTGACATACTCAATAGGAAAAAATGTTTTTCCCCTTAGTGTAGCACAGGGTTAAGAATGTCCACTCTCTTCACTCCTATTCAACATTGGATTAGAAGTCTTATCCTATGCAAGAAAAGGAAATAAAAGGCATATAGATTGAAAAGGTGTGGCACTGTAGGAGCCACACTGGACTGCAAACCACAAGATTGGCAGTTTAAACCCACCAACTGCTCCTTAGAAACCCTATACAGGGTCACTATGAGTTGAAACCGACTCCACAGCACTTAAACAACAAAATGCAGAAAATCTCAAGGAATATACAAAGGATTCCTAGGACCAATATTCGTATGATATAAACTACAAAACTCTAATAAGAAAAATCAAAGAAAACCTAGTTTATGGATTGTTCTCCTAAGTGCTTTTGAGTTGGTCCCAACCCATAGCAACCTCGTATATGGTTTCCAAGGGGCAGCTGGCAGGTTTGAACAGGTCCAGCGCTGATTCTATAGCGCCACACCAGGAGTCCATTGTTTGTGGATTGAAAGACTTGATTTAGTAAATGGGTCAACTGTCACCAAATTGATCCATAGATTTGATGGAATTCTAATAAAAATCTCAGGAGGAGTTTTTTTTTTATATAGGTAGACAAGTTGATTTCAAAATTAAAATGAAAGGGTAATGGAATTAGAATGATCAGAACTATTTTGAAAAGAACAATAAAATTGGAGTATCATGCTCCTCAATTTTAAGACTTATTATAAAGATACATTAGTCAAGACAGTATGGTATTTCTGAAGGTACAGACATATAACTCATTATAACAGAATAGAAGCCAGAAATAGGCCCACACAAACTATGACTAAATGATCTTCAACAAATGACAAAAGCAATTTTTAAAAAAGCCTATAAAGACAATAAAAGAAAAAAAAAAAAGGACAAACGTAGGGGTCCTAGTACATGGCAAAAATATGAGTACACTCTCAAACTTAACTAAAAATGCATAAACAGATGTAGATAAACTAGATGGTTTGGACTTCTTAAAAATTAAACATGTATGTGCATCAAAAGACATCAACAAAAGAGTGAAAAAGAGAACCTATAGACTTGGGGAAAATTTTTGGCAATGACATATTGGACAAGGAATTAATCTCTAAAATTTATAAGATAGTTTAACATCTCAGCAACACAGAGACAAATAATCCAATTTTAAAATGGTCAGACATGAACGGACATTTTAGCAAAGAAGACATTAAACTGCCAACAAACATATGAAGAAATCCTCATGATTGTAAGCCATTCAGAGATGCAAATCAAAACAGTAATGAGATATCATCTCACTACAGCATTAATAGCAAAAAAATTTTTAAAAAGGAAAACAACAAATGTTGGTGAGGATGTGGAGAGACTACATATGCTATTAATGGGACTGTACAATGGTGTAACCACTGTGAACAATGGCACGATCCTACCTCAAAAAGTTGAAATAGAAAAACCATATGACTAAGCAATCCCTCTACTTGGCATATATCCTAGAGAAATAAGATTCGTGATGTAACTATATATATGCACACCCATGTTCACCACAGCAACATTCACTACAACAAATAGATGGAAACAATTTAAATGCCCATTAACAGAAGAATGGATAAACAAACTATGGTACATACACATAACAGAATACTATACAGTGTTAAAGAATGAAAATTAATCTATAAAACATTTTTTAACATGAATGAACGTTGGGGACATTATGCTGACTAAAATTAGTCAATCATAAAGAATAAATATTATATGAGACCACTATTATAGAAGTCAAGAAAAGGTTTTCACACAAAAAGAAATATTCTTTGATGATTACCAGCAGTGGGAGGAGAAGGAAGGGCAAATCACTAACTATAGAGTTGTTATTGTTGTGTTCTTAAGTGCTGTTGAATCAATTCCGACTCATAGCGACCCTGCATAGGGTTTCCAAGGAGTGACTGGTGAGTTCGAACCACCAACCTTGTGTTTCAAATTGACCTTGCAGTCAAGCACATTAACCCACAGCGCCATACCAGAACTCCAACTGCAGGGTAGACACATCTAACTTGGTTGAAAAGAGGCAGTATACAATAAAGAAGAAGTCAATACAAAATGATTATGGCAAAGAAATACAGGACAGTGGGAAGAGCACAAGAATTCAAAGCAAGAAAGGTAAGTATTATTGCATACAGAATCCTACAATAACAGTAATAACAATTGCCTATGACATGCTAAATTAGTATAATAAGAGAACAGAATGAATGATACCTATGAGTATATATAGGCTTGATAGAGGATATTTCTGTATATGTATTACCTATGGTGTAAATAAGGAGCCTGGGTGTGGCACTGTAGGAAAAGCACTGCTCTGCAAGATCCGTCTGAACTACAAGGTCAGTGGTTCAAACTCACCAGCTGTTCTTCAGAAACCCTGTACAACGTCACTATGAGCTGGAATTTACTTGACAGCACTTAATAACAACAACATGCTGCAAATGTATCTGTGAATGCGGTGGAACATACAGGTGGCAAAGTTATAAAAACTTCTTAGCCATAACCAAACACCATGAGAGAATTGAATGAATCACTGGATTTGAAGGCTCAGGACCATAATCTCAAGGAACAGCAAGGTTAATTGTCATAATATAGTCTGCAAAGACAATTTGCTACATCCTACTTTGGTCAGTACTGACTAGGGTCTTAAAAGATTACAAGCAGCTTATCTAAGGTGCAACTATTGGTCTCTAACCACCCAGAGTCAAAAAGAATGCATAATATCAAAACCCATGGAAGCAATTAATCCACAGGCCCAATAGACTATGCAAACCTCAGCCTCCATGAAATAGACCAGAAAAACTACATGGTGCCCAGCCACCACTACAAATTGTTCTGAAAGGGATCACAAATTGTTCTGAAAGGGTCCGGGATAGGGAGCTATGGTGGTGCGAAGAGGTGGGCACATGGTACAAAACTAAAATCATTTTGAAAAGACCAGGCTTACTGGTCAGATGGAGACTGGTGGAACCCCTGAGACCATGGATCTTTGTAATCCTCAGACCTGGAACTAGACTTACCCCCATGGCTCAGCCAAACAATTGACAGATCCATTAAGTAACCAGTAATAATAAGGAGGTACATGCCCCTTTGAAAAATCATTTGGGATCAAAAGGGCAGCATTTGCCCAAGAACAACATTCACAAGGATTATAAGGATTAAGAAAGAAGGAGGAATGGAAATGGGAAACACAGGGAGAAGAAAGATGATGATGTTACATTTTAGAGATTGCAATCAATGATATGAAACAAAATGCTCATGAATACTTGAACGGAAAACTGATTTGCTCAGTAAACCTTCACCCAAGTAATGATAAAAGCAATTCAGTTATACAGCTGAAACAATTAGATATCTACATGCCAATAATAATGTTATTGTTAAGTGCCATGGAGTCA
>NW_006408633.1:4550547-4566633 GCF_000296735.1 Chrysochloris asiatica
GGAGAAGAGCCAAGAGCGGGACCCTACCCAGAGAAGCAGAAACTCAAACAAGTGAAAGAAATGAGAAAGAAAAAGCACTAAACAGAACCTTTCAAAGGACAGCTTGAGAAGACAAAATAAAGTATTATAATGAAAATGTGCAAAGACCTGGAGTTAGAAAACCAAAAGGGAAAGCATACTCAGCATTTCTCAAACTAAAGTAACCAAAGAAAAAAATTCACGCCTTGACTTTCAATCCTGAAGGGTTCTATGGGCAAAATATTGAATAATTTAGGAAGCACTTAAATAAAATTGAAGGATTACACTGAGTCATTGCACTAAAAAGAATTAGTTGATTTCAACCATTTCAAGAGGTACCACATGCTCAAATCAACAACTGATGGTATTGAAGGAAGAAATCCAAGCTGCACTGAAAACATTTGCAAAAAGAAAAGCTATAGGAATTGACAGAATACATACTGAAATCTTTCAACAAATTGATGCAGTGCTGGAATTGCTCACTCATCTGTGCCAAGAAATTTAAAAGATAGCTACCTGTCCAATCAATTGGAAGAGATCCATATTTATGCCCATTCCAATGAGCGGTGACCCAACCAAATGTGGAAATCTTCAAACAATAGCATTAATATCACATATGAGTAAAATTTTGCTGAAAATAATTTAAAAATGATTGCAGCAGTACATCGACAGGGATCTGCCAGAAATTCAAGATACATTCAGGAGAGGACATGGAATGAGGGGTATCACTGCAGATGCCACATGAATCTTGGCTAAAAGCAGAGAATATTGGGAAATGTTTACTTGTGTTTTATTGACTATGCAAGTCACTCAGCTTTGTGGATCATAACAAACTATGGATAACACTGTGAGAAATGGAAATTTCAGAACACTTAATTGTGCTCATGAGGTACCTGTACACAGACGAAGAGTCATTAGAAAAGAACAGAGAAATATTAAATGGTTTAAAATCAGGAAAGGTGTGGGTCAGGGTTGTATCATCCTTCCACCATACTTACTCAATGCAACAAGCTGAAATATATAAAGAGAACTAGAGAAAGACTCATATACAACCTGCGATATACAGGTAACACAACCTTGCTTGCTGGGAGCAAAGAAAACTAAAATACTTACTGATGAAGATGACAGCATCAGTATGGATTGCACCTTAATGTAAAGAAAACAAACAACTGTACAAATAAATTACATAATGATAAATGGAGAAAAGATTGCAGTTGTCAAAGATTTCATTGCACTTGGATTCACATCAACATTCAAGGAAGCAGTAGTCAAGAAATCAAATGACATAGTACATTAGCCAAATCTGCTGCAAATGACCTCTTTCAAATGTTCAAGAGCAAAGAGATCAATTTGAGCACTAAGGTATGATTTACCAAGCCATGGCATTTTCAATCACCCCATTTGCATGTGAAAGTTGGACAATGAATAAGGACAACTGGAGAAGAATCAATGCATTTGAATTACGGTGTTGATGAAGAACATTGGAAATACAATGGCCTGCCAGAAAAATGAACAAATCTGTTTTGGAAGAAGGCCAGATTGCTCCTTGAAAGTGATGTTGGACAGACTTTGTCTCTTGTACTTTGAACATGTTGTGAGGAAGGACCAGTCCTTGGAGAAGGACATCGTACATGATAAAGTGAAGGGTCAGTAAAAATGAGCAAGACAACCCCCCCCCATGAGATGGATTGATACAATGGCAGCAACAATGGGCTCAAACATAACAATTGTGGAGATAACACAGTGTTTTGTTCTGTTGTACATATAATCACTATAAATCAGAACCAACCCAATAGCACCTAGCAATAACAACATGAGCAACATATTAAACAGCACAAGTAGCATGAAAAAAAGATGGAAGAAACACAAAGAGTCACTGTACCAAAAATAGTTGGTTGATGTTCAATCATTTTAGGAAGTAGCATATATATTTTTCAACTATACAAGTATATAAAATAAATTATTTTTTTAATTAGAATTAATGTTTTCTGTAGAATTCCTTGGGTTCCTTGAAGAAGTGTTTTCTTAACACTCTAATTTTATTTAAAAACCAGAATACAAATAAGTCAAAATATTATTATAAGAGATACTATGGAAGGGATGGGCAACTTGGACATTGGCTACCCAAAATTGGGGTGTGAGGGGGCTACAAAGGCAAGAAGTGACTGGTTTACAAGCTTTCAAGAGGGAGCCTAGATCCAGATGGCATGGAAGAAGGTAGAATCTCCACTGAGTAGTATCCAATCTGTCTGGGCGGGGCTGATGAAAGGAGATGCAGATAGGTCTCTTGTGATACAATAGTGAATAATTGTTATCAGGACTGATTGTGAGGGTTGGAAATATAAAGGTAGACGTTTTATAGTGAAAGAAGGGGAGTGACTGACTTTACAGTCTAGGAGCAGAGGTCCTTGGGACCATCAAGAGAGGAGAGCCGAGAGCAGGACCTACCCAGAGAAGCAGTGATGCCAGAGATGGAGGCAGAGACAATGACTTATGTGGAGAAATGGAGCAGCTGGGGACTTTAGACACAGAGAGGGAGAGGGGCTGTGTGCTGATGATCAGGGTGTGGGGGGCAGGCTTGCAGGGTATACCCTTTGGTTGGTTGGTGATGCATGTAGGGGATTGTAACCATGGCAATGAAACGATATACAATAGGATGAATGTAAAGCTAATGTTCTCCCATGTAAAGTATCACATAATTCACAATAAAACATTAAAAAGAGAGAGAGAGATACTGTGGAGTCCTGGTGTGGCACTGTAGGATAAGCACTGGGCTACTAACCACAAGGTCAGCTGTTCAAACCTATCAGTCACACCTATACAGGGTTGTTATGAGTCAGACTGACTCAACATCACTTAACAATAACAACAATACCAGTCCACAATAGTTAAGTATTAGATCTTTCAATTGGTTGCATCAAATTGAAAACAGATATAGAGCTACTGTGGATTAATGCACTAGACTACAAGGTTGGTTTAAACCATAAGGTTTGTGGCTCAAGTTCACCAGCCACCCCTTGGAAATGCTATACAGGATCACTATGAGTAAGAATCTACTCAACAGCACTTAACAACAACAACCCTCAACAAAATTTCATGACGTATTGATCAATTAATAGCTCTTAAATAAAAGGTTTGGGATCTGTGTTTATTTACCCTATGGACTCCTGATAAAGTAACCCAATAACACAAATGACAACCTGTTAGGTACATATTGGCGGGAAACTTTCTTGGGATTGGCAAGGTACTCAAGTCTTTTGGTCAGCAGAGCCTTCAAAGCACTCTGGGAAATAGGACGAATAGGATCTTGATTTCCCCAAAGCGGTTTTCTGTTAAAAAGTAGAAAAGTAAGAAATTCATTGTTAATGAACATGTTAGAAATGACTCTAGACTGTTTCCATCCTAATTTGACTTCCCTTTAAGAACTACCACAATTATAAAATTTTACAATTTTCAGACATTCAGAATGGGTAAACCAATTATAAAAGTTAAAATAAGAATGTTTATCTACTGTCTTGAAATTTGGTGATCAAAATAGAACCTATTAAAGGTAGTTCTATTTCTGCCATCATGTAATCAATATTGTAACTTCTCAGTCAAGTAGGCAAACAATGGGCATGCCAACTATACACACTGTGCTCCCACTCTGGGTGAAACCCATACCTGATGGCCAGAAAATAAAACAGCAACAGAATAATATTACAGAATACTAAAACCAGCATTGTCAACTTAAACTCATACTTTCCACAGAATTCTCAGTGGCTGATTTCTCAAAAGTAAATCAATAGGCATTTCTTCTGAGTCACCTCAGAATGAACTAAAACCAACTTTTCAGTTAGCAGTCAAGCACGTTAACCATTTGCATGACCAAACGTAGTGCTAAATGTTAATTAATTTTGTCAAACCCTAAATTCTGATGATTCTATTTCCTAAGTGTTTCTCAAATCTGTCCATATTTCCTCATCCTGTTGCTACTTCTCTTGTCCTGACTCCATCTTCACACTGCTTCCAGAATGATCTTTCTACGCCCCAGTCTGATCAAGTCACCATCTTGTTTAAGACCTTCAAAAATTTCTATTGCCTGTAAAATAAAGACCAAACTTCTTTTGTGGCTTACAGGGCTCTCCAGAATTTTGATAAACAGTGTCCGCCTCTCCAGTCTGGATTATATAGTGTTCCAGGGAAGCGTAACTCTTAATCTTTTGGAAACTTCCCCTTACATAGTTTAGTGGTTTGGCAAATGAATGACAAATGTTGAAAACTGGGAATTCTCCTAATGGTGACATGAAACAGATTAGAAAGGAGAGAATGACCACAGAAAGAATTCACAGATTCAGGCAATACATGACAAAAGCTAAGTTGTTGTTGTTGTTGTCAGGTGCCATCGAGTAGGAACCGACTCATAGTGACTCCATGCACAGAAGAACAAAACAATGTCCGATCCTGGGCCAACCCCACCACCGCTGCCACACTTGACGCCATCAATGATGCCACTTGGCCAATCCATCTCATTAGGGGTCTTCCTCTTTTTCTCTGACCCTCCACCTTACCAAACATGATATCCTTCTCCAGCGACTGGTCCCTCCTGACAATATGTCCAAAGTATGAGAGACGAAGTTTCGCATGCATATGAGATTATTGAAAACACCATGGCTTGAGTCAGGTGCACCTTAGTCCTCAAGATGATATCTTTGCTCTTCAACACTTTAAAAAGGTCTTGTGCAGCAGATTTGCTTAATGCAATACATCGTTTGATCTCTTGACTGCTGCTTCCGTGAGTGTTGATAGTTGATCAAAAAAGAATGAAGTCCTTGACAACTTCAATCTTTTCTCCATTGATAAGAATGTTGTTTATTGGTCCAGTGGTGAGGATTTTTGTTTTCTTTACATTGAGATGTAATCCATACCAAAGGCTATGCTCTTGGATCTTCATCAGTAAATGTTTTAAGTCCTCTTCATTTTCAGCAAGTAAGGTTGTACCATCTGCATATCGCAGGTTGTTAATGAGTCTTCCTCCAATCCTAATGCCACATTTTTCTTCATATAACCCAGCTTCTCAGATTATTTGCTCAGCATACAGGTTGAGTAAGTATGGGGAAAGAATACAAAGAGTTTCCGAGGAGCAGCTGGTGGGTTTCAACTGCAGACTTTGTGGCTCCCAGTTCAGTGTTGATCCTACAGCATCACACAAAGACTTTAGGCCATAAAAACTAGGAAACAATATGATCTGAATTATACAAAAGACGGAAGATTTGGCTCAAGAAAAGTCAGAAAGAATGGGTTAGTGGAGTGAGAAAGATCGAGGACTACAGTCAAGAAAATTGTGGATGCAAAATTCATTAGGAAGTGGGGATACTAACCAGCATGTTGGGAAGCATATTCTATCGATAATACTGCACTGCACTACATTAGCATAGAAATCCCTTCTGCTTAGCTGTTCCATGGCTAGCAATATCAAGGACGAAGATTTTTACCTTCTATTGGCCACATTGGTAATTTGGCCAGGGTTCTTAGGAGCCCTGGTAGCATAACGGATTAGGAGCTGAGCTGCTAACCGCATGGTCAGCAGTTAGAATCCACCAGTCACTCCGAGGGACCTTATACAGGGTCACTATGAGTCAGAACCAACTCGGTGGCACACAACAACTACCACCACAAAAAAGTTCTTATTCATACCATACCTACTTGATGTATCCGTGGAATGTGATAAAGTCTATACAATCAAAATTGCCCATCGAATGTAACATATGGAACTGTTTGAGGACTCTGGAGGATTTCAGTGTTCAGTCACCTCATTTGAACAGCTAAATCTGTAGTCACTTAAGATTTTCAGGGTCAGAAACCAGGAAGCAGTCCTCATCAGCCCATTTCCAGTGTCTTATTATTCTATTAAGAGTCCTGGGTAGTGTAAAGAGTTAATACACTTGGCTGCCCTCCAAAAGGTTACAGGTTCGAATCCACCCAGATGTGCCTCTGAAGAAATGTCTGGCAATCTACTTCCCAAAAACCAACCATTGAAAATCCCATGGAGCATAGTTTGACCCTAACAAACCTGGAGTCATCATGAATTGGAGTGGACTCCACAGCAACTGTTTCGGTTTTATTGTTCTGAAATTCTTATAATTTCTTCAATTATAATAACAAATATTCATTTGACTTTCATCTTTAAAATGCTTCCTATTACTTGAACACAGAAATTAAGTGCACTGGTGGTGTAGTTGGTTAAGTGTCAGGCTGCTAACCAAGAGGTCAGCAGATGAAATCCACCAGCCACACCAAAGGAGAAAGATGAGGCTGTCTGCTTCAATAAAGGTTCACAGCCTCAAGTTAAAACAAATAATAAAATTACAGCCTCAAAAAGAAAACTCTGTGGGGCAGATCTACTCTGACCTGTAGAGTTTCTATCAGTCAGTATCAACTCAATGACAACGGCTTTGGTTTCTTTTGGGCTGGAAAGAGGTTATCCTTTCTTCACAGTCTTGTCAAACACAACTTATTTTTTTATGTTTCTCATAGGATCCATCCACCACTCATCTGTCAGTTTATTGTACTGTGGTGGCTTGTGTATTTCTATGATTCTGGAAGCTATGCCACTGGTTTCTTAAATGCTATCAGGGTCACCCATAATGGACAGGTTTCAGCTGAGCTTCCCTACTAAGAGAGACTAGGATGGAGAGATGGACTACTTCCAAGTATTTAGTCACTGAAAACTTTATGAATAGCAGTGGACTGCTGTCAGATAGCACCAGAATACTGTCAGATACAGTGCCAGAAGATGAGCCTCTCAGGTTGGCAGGCACTCAAAATGTGACTGGGGAAGAGCTGCCTCCTCAAAGTAGTCAACTGTGATGAACGTAGTAAAGCTTTCAGGACCTTCATTTGCTAATGGGGCACAACTCAAAATGAGAATACCATGCTAGCTGAAGTGGAAGGTCAGCAAAAAAGAGGAAGACCCCCAACAAGCTGGACTGGCATAGTGGCAGCAGCAATGGATTCAAGCTTAACAGCAATTGTGAGGTTGGCATAAGACCAGGCAGTGTTTTGTTCTGTTGCATATAAGATCACTATGAGTCAGAATTGACTCCACAGCTCCTAACAACAGAGGATCCATTTTTATTCTTTGGCTTCTAAGACCCCTTCTTTATCTCTCAGTGCTCTTTCTGTTTACTTAGGTAGCTTCTCTTTTCAACTTGAATATGGATGGGTTCCATTCCCCTCACATTTTTTCAATTATTACTAAATTATACTGATGACTTCCAAAATTAGTATCTTTAAGTCACAGTTTTCTCAGGATGCTGAGCCCATTTCCTAGTGGGAAATTTGGAAATCCATTTCTGAATGTCTCCACTTCCAACATTTTTACTTTATTTCTCAAAACAGAACCTAGAAATCATATTTGACTTTTCCTTTCCCTCAGATTCTTATATTTCATTTGTTATCAAGTCATGTTAATCTAGATCTTGGCTCTACCTTTTCTTTCAAGAACCCTGGTAGCGTAGTGTGGTATATGCTGGGCTACTAACGGAAACATCCACGGTTGGAACCCACTAGCTACTGGGTGGGGGAAAGATGAGGCTGTCTGCTCCCTTAAATATTTATAACCTCGGAAATCCCGGGAAGCAGTTTTACTCATAGGATCACTATGGGTCAGAATCGACTTTATGCTAGTGTGTGGGTTAATACTTAGGCTATTTTTCAACCCCTGTTTTCACACACTTAAGGCTACATTGTATTAGAATAACAACAACACACACAAAAACAGTTTCTACCAAGCGGATTCTGATTCTCCACTAGAATTGCCCTGCATGAAGTTTTCATGACTGTGAACTTTGGGAAGCAGATCGCCCAGCCTTTCTTCCTAAGCACTTTCAGTTAGCAGCCTAATGCTTAGCCATTTGCACAACCCTGAGACTCTTTGTTCTAGGACAGGCCCTGGTTATTTATCTCAGGCATCACTGTAATACCTTCCAACAATCCCCTTAGTTCACCATGCCATCAGAAGGACTGTTCCTTTTTAAAAGTGGCAGCGTTAATGGGCTTTGTAGGCAATGGATGTAGATTCAAATCAACGTTCTGTTCCCTGCAAGCTGGGTGGTCTTAGGTAAGTTACTTAACTTTTCTGAACTCAATTATCTTATCAAATAATTTGATTTTCCACTGGTTTCAAATAGGGATGAGATAGTAGACTATTGACCGTTTTGGCAATACTCTGAAATTAACACATCTCTTATCAATGAGTGCCTTTCATCCATGAATATATGCATGTACCCACTGAGGAGTCCTATTCCTGGCTAAAATTCTATGTGTGATTTCTCAGGCCTTTCCAATGACCTGTTATAGATATCAGGAAGGCTTTACCTGTCAGGCCTCCAGAGAAAAGCTGCCCTGTCCACCCAGACTTGATGCAAAGCCAAAGCATTGCAATTTATGAAGGAAGTTGCAGCCAAGAACACAGACCACCACCCCACCCCCATCTCAGTCATGCTCTTTTGCAAATCTGCATTCCAGCCCATGTGGAGGTCTCTTTTCAGGGGCCTTCCCCCAGAGCCCTTCCTAAGACACCTTTGCTGAAACCGTCTTATTGGGAACCGGGAGGAACCTAGAAGATACATTTCCCTATGCTGACACAGAACTCAGAACTTTTCCAATATTTGCCTTGCCCATCTCTCTGTCCATGAAACTCCAAAAGGCTTTTGTTTGGGAATCTCTCAACAGTGAAAGAGGTCCCCACATCTGCACTGACCCATCTGACCCTCTGGACACGATTCCAAGGGAAATATAGAACAGGGGGGAGTCAGTGTCCTCTCTGGGTTTAGCTTTTTGCTTAGACTCACAGTAAGGACTATCATTTTCATTTGAGATCCTTATCTGAGTTAGCTACTCAGACACCTAACAGCTCACTTTGCTCTCTCAGTTCAGCTCAGCTCAGCTCCCTGACACCCATCCATGAAAAAGAGTGAATTTAAAGCAAATTATGTTTTCAAGCTTCAAAAAGAAGACTTTCAAAAATGTGGGCTTTACTCAGGAGCCAAAGAGCAAAGGGAATCCCATGACCAATGGCTGAAGGACAGAGGGCCCAGCCTGCTGGAAACCCAGAGGAGAAGTGTGCTCCAGGCAGAGACTTAGAGAAAAAGCAGGACCAGGTTTTAGAAGCTGCAAAATTGGACCTGGAGAATAGACACAAGAGTTAAACCCTGGAGTGGTTCCTTTCCAGCTTTCCTACCTATTAGAATTGAGATGCTTTAAAAATTCCCAAAGCCCAGGGTGTATCCTGGACCAATTAAATTATAATTTCTGAAAATAAGTAGTAGCATCAGTCTGTTTTAAAGTTCCCTAGAAGATTCCAATGTGCTGACACGTTAAAGAACCACTGACGTACAGTTACCTTCTCAGGTGCCTACTCAACTAAGTAACAAAAGTGGTTCAGTGGGCTCAGTTGAGCAGAGAGATGAATAGACCTGGAATATAGGGCCAATGGGAAGGTAAAAATAATATTTAATGAAATGGACACAACCATCACTAACAAGACCATATAGCATTGCCTTACCGATCTGGAGTTCCCCATTCTTTTTTAGGCCTAGCGAGGTCGTGGATTCTTTTCCTAGAAAAAGAACTAACAAGGATCAATTAATTGATTAATTCAAAGAGAATGTTTATGCATGCAGTTATATCAGATGACTCCTACTTAAACAAATCCTATCCAGAGTCCTGGTGTGGTGCTGTGGGTTAATGCGCCAGATTGCAAAGCCGTTTGAACTGCAAGGTCGGTGGTTCAAGCTCACCAGCTACTCCTCGGAAACCCTATACAGGGTCACTATGGGTCAGAACTGACTCAATGGCACTTCACAACAACAGCAATAAATGACACTAGGAGTGTGGGCTTTGGGACCACAGTATTTTAACTACTTTGAACTTGTCAGCACCCTTCAAATCACAACAAATTTAGCATTGTTTATTTTTATTTTTGTCTGGATGTTGTTGTTGTTGTTGTTGTTGTTGAGCTTGAACTGCCAACCTTGAAGGTCAAACTGCTTTGCAGTCTGGTGCATTAACCCACAGCGCCACACCAGGACTCCTATTTAGATAGTACTTAATAAAATAAAGACAATAATTATTCCATGAAATTAAGAGTGTACTGTCTACAGAAGATTCCAGGTAAATGGACATTTGTTAACTGGGAAAAATCATCAGTTACCGTATTAATCACACATAGATGGCTATATGACACTGTATTCTGCAGACACTAGTCCTCAAAGTGACATCTTTGCTTTTTAATGTTTTTTTTTTTTTTTGCAGATTTCCCAATGTACTACATTGTTTGAGTTCCTGACTGCTGCTTCCATGAGTGTCAATTGTGACCCCAAGCAAACTGAGACCCTTACCAACTTCAACATTTATCATGGTGTTGCGTATTGGTCCAGTTGTGAGTGGTTTTTGTTTTCTTTATGAGGCATCATCTTGTGGGAATGAGTGTCTTTTCTTCAAAATTATAATCCCATTTATTATATTTGGGTGAATTTTCTTTTACTTTTTGCTACTTGCTGATGTGTTGTTGTTGTTGTTATGTGCCGTGGAGTCGGTTCCAACTCATAGCAACTCTGTACAGGGTTTCCAAGGCTGGAAATCTTTCCGGGAGCAGAAAGCCTCATCTTTCTCCCACGGAACAGCTGGTAGTTTCGAACTGCTGATCGTGAGGTTTGCAGCCCGATTCGTAACCACTATGCTACCAGAGCTACTTACTTGCAGATGTGAGTAGGGACCATATGACCTTTCTTTTTCTTTTTACTATGTCCTGAAGTGAGTTAGAAGAATGCGTGCCTTAGAAATTTGAATTAGCCGACCTGGTAAGGAAAGACTATGCAGCCAAAGCCTTTGTCAATGGGGTGAGACACAGCCTTAAGACTTGCATAGGGATAAAACCTGAGTGGACTGCCTGCTCAGTGTGCTCACTAGCCTATTCCTGTACAGCTACACGCATGCACCCTTCTGCAGAAGTAAACTTTGCCTTGCCGTGGTAATTTAGTCTCACTGAGTATCTTTTTGTGCAACATCAGGATTCATTTCTGACAATTTATATGAAAACTGTAGTCTCAGTAAGTGGTTCAAATCCTCTTTCAATAAGCAAGACTGTGTTGTCTGCATATTTCCATTTGTGAATGAATCTTCCATCAAACCTGAAGCCCAGTTCTTTATACTGTGGTTAGTGAAGCATCTAGTGGTACCCATACTCTGATAAACACTCATCATGGCGATCACACAATCATACCTCATAATTATTTTAAAGGGCTATTAGCAAGTCTTCTATTTTTCTTTTCCATGTATATTTTCCTGAAGGTTGCCAACATTGCTTTTGAATCTTTTACTGAGTTTTGTTGTGTCTCAAGTCCATATCTACACTGATGCTTCTCTTCAGGTGTTTCAATTTCTGAAAATCCTTGTTACCTATTTTTTTATTAGCTTCCTTCATCCTTCTCTCTGTATTAGCCAGGCTTCTTTTGTACTTTTCATTGCAGAAATTTTAAATAAAAGTTTACCCTTCAATTATTGTATATTCCTGTGTTTCTCCAGACAGGGCATCCCTCTCCACAAATACCATTCTTTGGTCCCACCAGTGCCAAGTCAGAAAGCTATTATCTGGAAGGAGTCCATGGAGATCCTCAAGTCTCAGAGTCTATTTGGATCTGAATGTAGCTTTGGATCTGAATCTAGCTTCACATTTTGATATTTGTGTTTAATAAAGGGTTCTATGACATAGTAGCAATACTTTTTGACTTAGCCTTGTAATTCATATGATCCTACTCTCTAGCCATGGCCATTAATATCTAGAAGGGATGAATATATGTCCTCCACCAGAAAGGAAATTTACAACCTCATTCAATAGAAAAATGGCTTTTCCATGACCCCTACTGAAAAAGCCTATGCCAACTTTCCAGGGAGGGTGGCCGGGGTGGAGGAGAAAGAAAGTCATAGTTCCCAACAAAATACCTTATTATACTTCACTTACTAATCTTTGCAAGGAAGTTAGTTTCTGACTTCTATCATCAGTCCTGAGCCAAGATTTTCCCTAGCTACTTTTTCTTCTTCTGCAAAATAATGTTGCTTTTTAAATGCATCATTTTATATCAGACTATTGATAGTTCCCTAGTTTGTTCCTGTGAATACTTAAATTGGGCTTTATTTCCATTGGAAGTAATCTCATTAACACTAGCTAAATCTGTGTGGAAGCCTGACTAATACCTCTGCCTCCTCATTCGCTTGTTTTCTGCATTATGTCACCTTAACTACATCTTCAAGCTAGATATAATAAAGATCTTAATCATATCACAGGCTTCCCTTCTCTCTCAGGAATTGCATTACATCACAACACGTTGTCATGTTCCTGTGCACAAACAAAAGAAATATACTTGAAGGATTTTAACACTTGAAGCTAGGGGTTTTTTTTTTTAATGAGGATTACATTGCTAATGCATGTCTTCATTGACGACTAATCTTTTCTAGTTTGCGAATCACTAAGAAAAATTTTGAATTCCTTAATTTTGGTGAACAGCAATAAATACTCATTTGAATAATTTCAGGTCTAAATTGATGTGGTAATCTAAATAATTTACTTTCAATCAGACAGCTTTTACATTTAACTATTCTTGTTTATAGTCAGAAAATATGCTTTTTATAGCTAATTAGATATGGCACATTTGTTAAATAAAGAAAAACATTTTAGATGATGAAAATAGGTGTAGATAATGGAATAATGTAGACAGCACAATTGTCTCACAGAATCACACCCCAGTAGTGAATCATTTGAACAAAATTTCTTTTAAACCCAAACCAAATCCACTACCATCGAATCAATTCCAACTACTAAAACAAAAACAAAACACTCTTGGCACACCATAGTTGTAGTGTAGTGAATTATTTGTTGTCTCTTCTAGTCTGTAACTCCCATCAAATGTTTTTTGCTCTGCTGGGTCTGGGTAGGAGAAAGTGAGAGAAGGTACTGATAAGATTATGTGGTTCTGTTGTGAGTAGTTAACAGAGTTCATTGTGATTGTAAAGAAATGTAACTGTAACATGTATAAATGAGCCATCTCAGAAGCAGGAGAGAGGATCTCACCACCATAAAAGGAAGAGACAGGAATGGAGTGCGTCCTGTGGACTCCAGGATCCTGGCACATTGAACCTCCTCGACCCGGGGTTGGAAGGCTGTGACACCAGAGGAGTGGCAGAGGAGTAGCAGTAGCAAAGCCAGAAGCCAAAGCATCAATCAGACAAAGCAGCGGACTTCCGGGTCCATAGAACAAGTAAAGCTAAATACCTTTGAGCAGGAGGATCTTTGCAGAGTGGGGTGCCTCCAGGCACTTAACTGAAAGCTACATTTCCTGATCCATGGAGCCAGAACCAAGAACCTTTGGGCTGAGGCTTATGGTGGAGTAGTGTGCCCCTTGGGCGTTTATCAGCAACATTAAAGACGCTTTGTCACATTGTTAGATCAGGGTAGAGGTCAAGCCAAGGGGTTGAGAGTCAAAGAAAGGCCTGACTGTGGGCACAACAGAGGAAAGGCTGTCCTGACTGGAAGAACTGTGCTCTGAGCATTTTCTCATCCTGCATTACAAGCTGTTAATTTCCCTAATAAACCTCATAACTGTCAGTATGGTGTCTGAGTTCTGTGTGGGCATTGCAATGAATTACCAAACCCACTTGAATAGTAAATACTGTGGGACAGATGGTTTGGTACTCTTTTTTTTTTGGCAATAATCCACTAAAAATGTTCTGCATCCTACTTTGGCAAGTAGTGACTGGGGTCTTAAAAATTTGTGAGTATCCAGTCATCTAAGGCAAAACTATTGGTCTCTCCTCATCCAGAGCAAAGAAAAGTGAAGAAAATCAAAGACACATGGAAACAAGTAGAACAAAGGACTAATATACCACATGAGTCTCAGCTTCCAAAACCCTGACACCAGAACTAGATGGTGCCCAGCTACCACTGTGGACTGGAAGGGATCACAATAGAAGGCCCTGGAAAGACGGGAAAAAAACGCAAAATCAGAAGATCTGGCTTACTGGTGTGATAGAAAAAGGTATAAACCCCAAGTTCTTGGCCCTTGATCATCCCCCTCAATCCTGGAACTGGAGTGACCCCCAAAACCCAACTTTTAGCCAAATAATAGGCAGGACAACAAGATGAACAATAACAACAGAGAGGTGTGCACCCTTTAGAACAATTCACCAGATGAGAGGAAACATTTGCCCAGAAACAAAGTTCAGCAGGCAGGAAAGGGTAGGAAAGCAGGAAAAATGTTTCCTTCAAACAGGAAACAAAAGGAGGAAGCAGGATTAGTGCTGTTACATTGTGGGGACTGCAATCAAGATCACAAAATAAAATGCATATGAATTGTTAAATGGAAAACTGAATTGCTCTGTAAGCATTCACTCAAATCACAATAAAAAGTTCAAAAATGAAAACTAACAACAAAAATCCAACACAGTTGTTTTTTTAAAATAAAAAAACTTAATAAGTATGACATTGGTCTACTGGTGAGTGGAGGTGGAGGAAAGTTAGTAATGAAGACATGGCTTGAGTTCGAGCATGCTCCATAGACCCCCATCGACCTGGAGATGAGAGAGAGAAGAGGAAGAGCTGGTTGATCCAAAGTGTGGTGAGACCTGTGGACTCCTGAGCCCACAGACAAGGACTTCAGAGGGCTAGAGCTAAGAGTGAAGCAGCCACCTCTTGTGAGGGGATATGGACAAGAACATCCAAACTTGCAGATAGTACCCATTTGACCTAGCTTTGATGGCTTGATGATCAGAACTCAACAAGGAAGTCAGAGAAATTTGATAAAGGAAACAAGTATAAATTGCTACAATTTGATGAACTTGACCTATAGTTATGGATGCAGTAGTTCAAAATACCAACTGAAAGGGAAGGGGACTTCACTACACAGGGCTGATAGGGACAGGCAGCTTAGATGGCGGCTACCTAAAGTGGAAGGGAGAGGAGGGCTATACAGGCATGAAGTGGCTGGCTTACAAGTTTTCAAAGGGAGTTTAGTTTCAGAGTGTGTGAGGAAAGGTAGAATCCCCACTGAATAGTTTTCATCTTGTTTAGATGGGTCTGGTAAAAGGAGATGGGGATAAGAGTCTTATGATTAAATAGTGAGTAATTGCTATCATAAGGAGCTCTGGTAGCACAGTGGTTATGAATCAGCCTGCGAACCTTAAGGTCAACAGTTCTAAACTACCAGCTGCTCCACAGGAGAAAGATGAGGCTTTCTGCTCCCGTAAAGATTTACAGCCTCGGAAACCCTGTACAAGGTCGCTGTGGGTCGGAACCAACTCGACAGCACTTAACAACAACAATTGTTATGACTAATTATGACTGTCACAACTGTAAAGGTTGAACTTTTGTAACATAAAGGGGGAATAAGTTAATTTTGCATTCCAGAAACAGAGGACCTTAGGACCATGAAAGGAGAAGAGCATGACTTAAATGTGGGACCCTATCCAGAGAAGCAGTGACACCAGAGATGGAGGCAGAGATAATGACATGGAGCGATAGAGCACTTGAAGACTCCAGACTCATGAAAAGAGAAAGGCTGTGTGCTGGCAGCCAAGAGGCAAGCTTGCAAAATGTGCCATTTGATTGTTTAAATGATTATATATTTCTGGGTGTTTATGTGTACATAGGAAAAAAAAAGTGGGGGGGGAGAGAAATAGAAGCAAATACTGTTGAATGATGATACACAGAGGGGATTGTAATCATTGCAATGAAATGAAATACGATAGGATGAGTGTAAAACCAATGTTCTCCCATACAAACTATCACTCAATTCACAATAAAAACTTTCAAATATAAAAATAACCAACTTATTAGGTATGAGCAAGTTTTATCACCTATTTGGTCACAAAAGTGTTTGCTTACTCAGCATATATTATTTGTTTGAAAAAATGTGGTGCTTAGAGTGGAGATAGTAATCTCACTCAGTCACTGGAATACACTCTTAGAAAAATGACATCATTTCCTGAATTTCACTTTCTTCCAGTAAACTAGTTGACTGTTGTTGTGAGGTG
>NW_006408633.1:4568207-4569542 GCF_000296735.1 Chrysochloris asiatica
TTTATACTTTCTGCATCATTCAATAATTTGTCCAGAGAATTCTTCAATAACGAAAGTCGACACTTGAATTCTTTGTTCAGTTCCCTCAGTTTGACAAATGCTGAGTGTGTTCTTCCTTTTTGGTTTTCTGACTCCAGATCTTTGCACATTTTGTTGTAAACCTAGTTGACTATACCTGTTCAATCAACTTATGATAATTCTTGTGTGAATTTTTTTTTTTACTGAAAAGTATTTTGCAAGAACAAGGTAGTTGCTACTGAATGAAAGTGGAAGAAAACAATTAGAAAATGCATTAAGTATAAATTCAAAATAAGTTTTAAAAATTCAGTTAATGTAAGCAGGTTAAACAATAACAATAAATATGGATGGTTTTAACCTGCCTCATAAAAGAAGTATTTCTCATCTACACAAACCATTGCTACAAAACCCTTAGTTTCTCCCTAATGATTCTATTCTTTTTTCTTTCCTATCTTAATTTTCCCAAAACTGAAGGCAAAAATCTATTTTTCAGAAAATATTTATTTTATGCATATGTGTCTGTATATGAACAGCTTCTGAAAAGATTCCACAAACACAAATGTTCTTTTCTTTCCATAGAGGACATTTTCTTGAAATTTCAAAGAAATGTTTCACTGTAATTAGATGAAAAGGGAGATTGGGATATATTCACTAGAAGCTTCACAGAATCTATGACATAGTCAGCTAATGTAAAATCCTTGGCCCTTAAATGTTCAGACCTAGCATGTAAGAAATCACTTATAGCAAACAAGTCAAAAACTGAGTAAATTTAAGAAGAGTTCTACATCTTCATTTTCTTCCATGCCTTACTTATAGTCACTTTATCTTTTTCATCTTTCTATAGGAACTGTGGTTAGAAAGGGTCCTTGTGACAAAGGAAAAGCATAGGAATCTTCTCAAAACTTCCAAGATACATTTTTATGTCAAATGCCCCAGATTAAGTTTGTTCCATCCAGCTATGCTGGTCTGCCAGTTTAGACCTATGAAAATAGTATTATAGCTACAGTCTTACCATTTCCTTACAAATTTACCAGAAACAGGATCTGCAAAAAGAAAAAGTAAAAGTAAAAATTAGATTTACTAAGATTTTTTTTTATAGTATCACAAATAAAAAACAATAAAATCCTCAGGCATCAATTCCAACTCATGGCAACCTCATGTGTTACATAGTAGACCTGCTCCAGGAGGTTGTTTTGGTTGTAATCTGTATGGAAGCAATTCACCAAGTCTTCTTCCATGAAGCTGTTGGGTGGTTCAAACTGCCAACCTTTAGGTTAGTAGTCGATCATAAGCCATTTGTGCTACTCAATACCAGAG
>NW_006408633.1:4572263-4575872 GCF_000296735.1 Chrysochloris asiatica
CAGTCTATGATCAAAACAAATACAACGTGAAAGAAGATAAGCACAGAGGAACAGAGATCCAGGTGGTGGGAAGATCAGGTAGATTACAGGATAAAATAGACTGTCTTAAATGGAGGGAAGAGTTCATGGAATATAAGGTAACCACAACAGTGGGGTTTTGGGTGGGGGGTTTAGTTCGGGTGTTGGGGAGGGCAATACAAGAAGGGAGAGAAGGTGGAAGAACATGACAGATAGGGGAACACTGAGACAGGTGTGCATGGCCTACGTGGGAAAGAGGTAAATAGTGATGCATGCTCAACCTTGGAACAACAGGGCTCTGTGATACAGGGATCTAGTCATAGTTTTAAGAGGTGAAATAATACTAAAATGCTTGACTGTCTTATGTATATTGGTTTTCCTTGCCTACTTTTGTATGCTTCTTACATTGTTTAGTATTTTGCCCATAAAATCCAATATTGTAACTCAAGACTTGAATTTTTTTCTTCAGTTCTTTCAGCTTAAGAAATACTAAGCATATTCTTCCCTTTTAGTTTCCTAATTCCAGGTCTTCACACATTTTATTATATTTTACTTTGTCTTCTCCAACCACTCTTTGAACTCTTTTATGCAGCTTTTACTTTATCATTTCTTCCATTCACTTTAGCTACTCTACATTCAAAAACAAGTTTCAGAGTCTCTTCTGACATCCCTTTCTGTCTTTTCCTTTTTTCCTGTCTCTTTAATGACCTTTTGCTTTCTTCATATATGATGTTCTTGATGTTATCCACAATTCATCTAGTCTTCCTTCAGTCATTAGTGTTTTACAATCCTTCAACTTCAACTTCACCTTGCATATGAGTAATTGATGCTCTATTCCATATCCAGTCCCTGGTCTTGTTCTGACTGATGACACCGAACTTCTCCATCATCTTTTCCCTGAGATGTATTTGATTGCTCTGAGTCCTGTGTTTTCTATCTGGTGAAGCTGGTGTGTAAAGTCACAGTTTATGTTATTTTAAAAAAGGTACTTACAAAGAATAATTCATTGGCCTTGTAAAATTCCATCATGCAATCTCATTGTCATTTTTATTACAAAAGCCATATTTTTCAACCACTGATTCTTATTTTCAACTTGCACATTCCCACCAACAGAAATTATCAATGTATCTTGATTGCATGTTTGCTCTAATTCAGATACAAGAAGTTGGTAAAAATCTTCAATTTCTTCACTTTTTGCACTAGTTATTGGTGTGCAAATTTGAATAATAGTCTGTCAACTGGTCTTCCTTGTTTCATTGCAACATGCCATTGAGTTGGTTCTGACTCACAGCAATCCTGTGTAGGGTTTCTGGGGCTTTAAAACTTTTTATGAGCAGATATCATGTTTGGTAAGCTGGAGGGTCAGAGAAAAAGAGGAAGACCCCCAACGAGATGGATTGGCCAAGTGGCAGCATTGATGGACTCAAGCGTGGCAACAATAGTGAGACTGGCCCAGGATTGGGCAGTGTTTCATTCTGCTGTGCATAAGGTCGCTATGGGTCAGTACCAACTTGATGGCACCTAACAACAACAACAACACTGGGTATAAAAGGAGCAGCTGGTGAGCTTGCACCACCAACCTTGCAGTTCAAACGGCTTTGCAGTCTGGCACATTAACCCACATGGTTTACTATGATGGGAATAACAAATTAAAGAGGAATGGCATTGAATCCATCGTCAAAAAGAACATATCCAGATTAGTCATGAGGTACAACGCTGTCTGTGATAGGATAATATCCATGCGCCTAAAGGGAAGACCAGTTAATACCATTATTAACCCACAATTTCTAGTTTTCCTAGATTCATACTTTGTACATTACTTGTTCCAATTATTAGTGGATATTTACAGCTGTTTCTCTTCATTTTGAGTTGTGCCCCATCAGCAAATGAAGGTCCCGCAGGCTTTATTCCCATGGGTTTTACTCCATTCACATCATCACTGTCAACTCTACTTTGAGGAGGTAGCTCTTCCCCAGTCGCATTTTGAGTGCCTTCCAACCTGAGGATCTCATTTTCCAGCACTATCTCTGACAGTGTTTCTCTGCTATTCATAAGATTTCAGTGACTAAATATTCGGAAGTAGTTCGTCACTCCTTCTTCCTAGTCTGTCTTTGTCTGGAAACTCATCTGAAACCTGTCCACCATGGGTGACCCTGCTGGTATTTAAAATACCAGTGGCATAGCTTCCAGAATCACAGCAACTCACAAGTTACCACAGTACGACAAACTGACAGACGAGTGGTGGACACAAAAAAATAGGACAATATAGTTTTGTTAGGATGCACGTAGTAAAATGCCTTTGGGTAGTCACTTGAAAAACGTCAAACATCTTCCTGGTAGACTACTTATAAACTATATTTTTACTATATTTGTAAACTCCCTGAGGAAAGACAGTATACTTTCACTATGTAGGCTTCATAGCACACAATGTTTTATTGTTAACGTGCCATTGAGTAGATTCTGACTCATAGCACCCCTGTGTAAGGTTTCTGAGAAGCAGCTGGTGAACTTGAACCACCGACCTTGCAGTTCAAACCGACCTTACAGTCCAGCTCATTAACCCACAGTGCACCTAGATAATACTCTGCACAGTGTACCTAGATAATAAATGTCCTATCTCCCCAACTGTATGAGTAATGTTGCTATTTTTAAGTGCTATCAAGTTGGTTCCAACTCATAGCGATCCTGTGTAGGGTTTTCAAGGAGCAGCTGGTAGGTTTAAAATGCCAATCTTGCAGTTAGCAGTCCAGTGCTTAACCTACAGCACCACACCAGGATGCCACAATAGAAGTGCTAGTTACTATTTATAAAATACTATAATAATTATTATTGTGTGCCAAGCACTGCTCTAAATTCTTCATGTTCTCACCTTTAGCTCTCTGTGTCACTGTACAGGGCTTTTTCAGAGGCAGAGAGAGGTATGGTAGTGGAGAAGTAAGGTATGAGATCTGATTGCCTGGGTTCAAATCTCAGCTCTGTTACTGTGTGTCTGATCTTTGGCAAGTCATTTAAGTCTTCTATATTTGTTTCCTCATCTGTGAATGGGGACATGAATAATCCCTACTGCAAAGGATGGTTTTAACAATTCAATGAAATCTGTTCAATGTTTAGAACATTCAATGAACATAAGCTACTGTGAACTCAAAAGCTTATTCAAAGAATCTAGAAAGTTTCAGAATGCCATACAAATTACTTTCATGCTGAATTAATCTATTCATTGTAAGCAGAAGTGGACAAAACAATTAAGGTTCCTTATTCTGCCAGAGTCCTGGTATGGCATTTTGGGTTAATGTGCTGGACTGCAAGGTTGGTTTAAACCACAACATCAGCAGTTAGAATCCACCAGTTACTCTGAGGGACCTTATACAGGGTCACTATGAGTCAGAACCAACTCAATGGCATACAACCACCACCACTATGGAATGTGATAAAGTCTATATAATCAAAATTACCCATAGAATCTAGCATAATTTCTGCATTAGGAGGAAAGGGTGTCAAGGAGTGGAATCTGAACTCAAATTCTATCCTTTACTGTCTGTGACATGCAAGTTTAACTCATCACTTGTTGTTGTTGTTAAGTGCCTTTGAGTC
>NW_006408633.1:4576187-4592754 GCF_000296735.1 Chrysochloris asiatica
CTCTGACCCTCCACCTTACCAAACATGATAGCTTTCTCCAGAGACTGGTCCCTCCTGACAATATGTCCAAAGTATGAGAGACGAAGTTTGGCCATCCTGGCCTCCAAGGAGCACTCTGGCTGTAATTGTAAGCACTTCTTACAATTCAGATCTGTTGGTTCTATGCGCAGCCCATTGCACTTTCAATATTCTCCTCCAACACCACAACTCAAAAGCATCAATTCTTCTACGGTCTTCCTTATTTACTGATCAGCTTTCGCATGCATATGAGGTTATTGAAAACACCATGGCTTGGGTCAGGCATACCTTAGTCCTCAAGCTGACATCTCTGCTCTTCAACACTTTAAAAAGGTCTTGTGCAACACGTTTGCCTAATGCAATATGTCGTTTGACTTCTTGACTGCTGCGTCCATGTGTGTTGATAGTTGATCTAAGAAACATGAAGTCCTTGACAACTTCAATCTTTTCTCTGTTAATAAGAATGTTGTTTATTGGTCCAGTGGTGAGGATTTTATTAAGAGGATCAAATAAGATGGGACTTGAAATTTTACAAGGCATACACAAAAGAACTCATATGCAAATGTTAGATAATTTTCCTGTTTCTTACTGACTTAGAGGAGTCCTGGTATGGTGCTGAGGATTAATGTGCTAGACAGCAAAGTCCTCTTGAACCACAAGGTCGGGGGTTCAAGCTCACCAGCTGCTTCTCAAAAACCCTACACAGCGTCGCTGTGAGTTGGAACCAACTTGATGGCACTTAACAACATTCTGCCGGGACCAACTTCCACAACAAAAATCCTGCCCTTATGGAGTTTATCTTTTAGGTTGAAAGTTAGACAATAGGGAAGTAAATAATTTCAGACAGTGAGTGGTAAGTGCTAAGAAGAAAACAAATTGGGTGATGTGGCTGGTAAGGCAGAAAGTGAAATATTCAGGGAAAAGACTTTCAGAGGAAATTACAATTGAACTGTAAAAGCACAAGTTGTTAGTTGCCAGTTGAATCAGTTCTGACTCATGGCAACCCTATGTGTGTCAGAGTAGAATATCCTCCATAGGGCTTTCAGAGCAGTGACCTTTTAAAGGCAGGTCACCACCTGTTTCCTGAGGTACCTATCGATGATGGGTGGGTTTTAAATGCTAACCATTTGTGCCACACAGGGACTCCTAGAAAAGCAATGATCTAGAAGAGAAGGGGAAATGAGAAAGGCAGAACATTTCAGATAGAGGAAGGAGCAAATGCAAAGCCCTGGAAGAGGAATTGAGCAAAAGAGACACAACAAGAGTGGTTAGAGACAGCCTGGAGCAGCTACAGGAACAGAAGAGACTTCTTGAAAGAAAGACCAGCAGGGAAAACCCAAAACAAAAATGGCAGTCTGATTGGCTACTAAAAGACCAAGCAAATTGTTTGCTAGGAAGCCATTAAGGCAAGCAATCAAGTTCCTTCAGGTCAAACCCCCTCCCCCAAGACTAAAACTCAGAGGGAATACATGAGCAAGCATGTAAGCTTGCTGGTGACCACGTTGCTCTTTTGGTGAGAGGAAGTGGGGGGAAAGCAGCAATGAAGAGGTGGGCTGAGTCCAACCAAATTACATAGACCCCCATAGGCCTGGAGTACGGTGAGAGCTGGTTGGCCTGAAGTACCATGAGACCTAGGCACTCCTGAGCCCATGGACAAGGACATGGCCATGGAGGGCTAGAGCCGAGAGTGAAGCGTTCAATTGATATAATGTGAGGGGATATTCACAAGGGTGCCCAAACGTGCAGATAGTGCCCATTGGACCTAGCTTCAATGGCTGAATGTTCGGAACCTGAATAGAGGAAGGAAAAGCGGGGGGAAATGTAAATCACTACAATCTGATGAACTTGACCTACACTTATGGATGTTGTAGCTTAAAATACCAACCAAGAGGCAAAGAATCTTTACAACAAGGATCATTCCCATCCCCTCTGGACACAGGGATAGGCAACTTAGACATTGGCTACCTAAAATGGTAAGGATGTAAAGGCACGAAGTGACTGGCTTACAAGTTTTCAAAAGGGAGTTTAGATTCAGAGTGTGTGTGTGGGGGTGGGGGGGGGCGGGGTGAGGTAGAATCCCCATTGAGTGGTTTTCATCCTGTCTAAACAGGTCTGGAAAAAGGAGATGGGGACAAGACTCTCATGATTCAATAGTGAGTAATTGTTATTATAACTAATTGCGATTGTCGCAACTATAAAGGTAGAAGTTTTGTAGCAAAAAGAGATGAATGGTGGATCTTACAGTCCCAGCATGGAGGACCCTGGAACCATCCAGGGAGAAGAGCAGGAACGGAGTGTGGGACCCAACCCAGAGAAGTGGTGATGCCAGAGATGGAAGCAGAGATGATGACAAGAAGAGACGGAGCAGCTGAGGACTCTAGACTAATGGAGGGAGAGGGGATGTGTGCTGGTAGCTGAGGGGTTGGGGGGGTGGGTTAAGGCTTGCAGGGTGTGCCCTTGTGTATTTTGGTGCACATGCAATAAAAAACAGGGAACAGAAGAAAATACCGTTGAATGATGAAGCACTCAGGGGACTGTAATCATTGCAATGAAACGAACTAATGTTCCCCCATGTAAACTACCACTCAATTCACAATAAAAACTTTAAAAAAAGGAAAAAAAACTACAGCTAGTAGTTTCAAACTGCCAACCTTGAGGATAGCAGCCCGATTCGTAACCACTACACATTTTTAGTCCCTTTAAATGTTTATATTTTATTCTATAGTACACAAACCATGTAGCTCCGTTATCTTCTCCAGCTACCAAATGGACTGACCTGGTTTGTGCCAGTCATCTAATAGGGAAGACTGCCATCTACTGGAAGAAAATGTGATTCAAAAGGGGACACTTAGGTCAGTCGGCCTAAGCGTTCACACAGACAATGCTCTACATCCCACCTTGGTGAGCAGCTATTGATGCAATTAACTTTGTTGTTGTTTTCAAGTTCTGACTTAGAGCAAACCTGTGTAGAGTTTCCAAGAAGTGACTGGTGAGTTTGAACTGCCAACCTTATAGTTCAAACCAACCTTGCAGTTCAAAACAATCTTTCAATCCAGTGCTATATCCTATAATGCAACCCCAGGATGCCATGTAATTAACTTGATGCTGTAAACCCTAACCACTGTGATGTGGCACTTGTAGGATAAGCAATGTGCCACAAGGTCAGTGTGAACCGCAAGACGGCCAGTTCAAGCTCACCAGCCGCTTCTCAGAAACCCTTTACCGGATCACTATGAGTTGGAACGGACTCCACTTAGCATGATGTTAATTGGACTCCTGATGTGCTACTGTAGGGCAAGCACTAGACTGCTAACCATAAGGTCAGTGGTTCAAACTTGCCAGCCGCTCCTCAGAAACCCTATACAGGGTCGCTGAGTCGTCTCTGAGTCAGAACCTACTCTAGGGCACTTAACAACAACCACATGACATTAATGAGGTAGGATTCAGATGCAGTTCTGTTAATGAGGCCTAATTTGATACTGTAGGATAAGCATTGGACCACAAGATGAGGAGTTCAAACCCACCAGTCATTCCTTTAAACCCTATGCAGGGTCACTATGAGTTAGAACTGAATAGCTGACATTTAACAACAACATGTTTATGTCACAGGATAGAATATACAGGATTAGGCTATATCTTGAGTCAATTTTTTTTTTTTCTTTTCTTTTTCACAGCTTATTTTTGTTTTGTTTTTGTTTTTAAACTTGGCCAGATTCATTATGAAAGAATGTTACATTAGTAAAAATAAAACAATTATATAAGGCCTCATTATAAGAATTCTGGTTCAAACCCACCAGCCGTTCTTTGGAAACTTTACACAGGGTCACTATGAATTGGAACCAACTCCACTGCAAATAACAACAATAACAAAAGAAACTATTATGTGATTTTTTTCTTTAAGTTTCTATTCAGATTTCAAAAATTGTTAATTATGCAAACTAATTCTCCTAATCCCTCAAATGTCATTAAATGGGGGCAAATTATGCTAAGACCTCTCAAAGACAAGAGGTATGGAGAGAAGAAGGTCCACCTTGAACATTTGCAAAGAGGTCAAATGTTAAATCTTTAAAGTTATAAATCGGGCTGGGGGGGGGAAGTTGTGTACTGTCCAGTCCGTTATGACTCATAGCGAAACTGTATATTTTTACAAGAGCAGAAAGCTTTATCTTTCTCCAGCTGAGCAGCCAGTGGTCTCAAACTGATGACTCCAGTTGGTGACCCAACATGCAATCCACTAAACTACCAGGGCTCCTAATTCAGGTTTGTTATTGTTGTTGTTGTTGTTGTTGTTGTTGTTGTTATAGGTACCATCAAGTCAGTTCCAACTGATAGAGGCTGATAGTGCAACAGAATGAAACACTACTCGTTCCTGTAACAACCTCACAAACATTGTTATGCGTGAGTCCATTGAGGCTGCCATGGTGCAAATCCGTTACCTTGGGGCTTTTCATCTTTTTCAATGTCACTCCACTTTACAAAGCATGATATCCTTTCCAGGGACTGTCCCTTCTAATAATATGTCCAAAGTATGAGGGACAAAGACAGTCATTCTAGCTTTTCTAAAGAGCATTCGAGCTGTACTTTCTCCAATACATATTTATTTGTTCTATCAGTCCATGGAACTTTTATTTGTCTCCAACACCGTAACTCAAATGCATCAATTCTTCTACGGTCTTCCATATTTATTGTCCAACTTTCTATTGTAAACATCATGGCTTGGGTCAGGCCTCCTTAGTCCTCAAACTGACATCTTTGCTCTTGAACATTTTAAAGAGGTCTTATGTATGCCTAATGCAATATGTCTTTTTATTTCTTGACTGCTGCTTCCTTGAGAGTCAATGTAGGATCCAAGCAAAAGTAAGTCTTTGACAACTTCAATCTTTTCTCCATTTATCATATGTTATTTATGGGTCCAGTGGTGAGGTTTTGTTTTTTTGTTTTTCTTTACATTGAAGTGCAACCATATTGAAGGCTGTGGTCTTTGATCTTCAGAGGTATTTTAAATCCTCTTTGCTTTCAGCAAGCAAGGTTGTATAATCTGCATATCACAGGTTTTTTAATGAGTCTTCCTCAAAACCTGATGCTACATTCTTCTTCATATAATCCAGATTCTGATTATTTGCTCAGCTTTCAGATTGAATCAATATAGTGAAAGAATACCACACCTTTCCTGATTTTAAACCATTCAATGTCCCTTTTTTCCATTCGAACAACTGCCTCATTGTCTATGTACAGGTATTTCATGATCACAATTAAGTGCTCTGGAATACTCATTCTCCACAATGTTGTCCATAGTTTGTCATTATCAACACAGTCAAAAGTCTTTGCATAGTCAATAAAGCACAGGTAAACATCTTTCTGCTATTCTCTGATTTCAGCCAAAATTCATCTGACATCAGCAATGATACCCGTTGTTCCATCTCCTTGTCTGAATCTAGCTTGAACCTCTGGCAATTTCCTGTCAATGTACTGTTGCAGCTGTGTTTGAACTATCTTTAGCAAAATTTTTTTTGCATGTGATACAAAAGATGTTGTTGTTGTTGTTGTTAGGTGCCATTGAGTCGGTGCCGACTCATAGTGACCTTATGCACACTAGAACTAAACACTGCCCAGTCCTGGGCCAACCTCACTATCGTTGCCATGCTTGAGCCCATTGATGCTGCCACTATGCCAATCCATCTTGCTTGGGGTCTTCCTCTTTTTCTCTGACCCTTCACCTTACCAAACATGATATCCTTCTCCAGCGACTGGTGTCATCTGACAATATGTCCAAAGTATGAGAGACGAAGTTTGGCCATCCTGGCCTCCAAGGAGCACTCTGGCTACACTTCTTCCAACACAGATCTGATGGTTCTATGGGCATCCCATGGTACTTTTAATATTCTTTAAAGATACTGTCTGATTATTTCCACATTCCAATGGGTCATCTCTCTTTGGAATGGGCAAAATTATTGATCTCTTCCAATCAGTGGGCCAGGTCGCTGTCTTCCAAATTTCTTGGCATAGATGAGTGAGTGCCTCCAGTGCTGCATCTGTTTATTGAAAGATTTCAATTTGTATTACATCAATTGTTGAAAACTTGTTCTTTGCAAATGCCTTCAGTGCACATTGGACTTTTTCCATTAGTACCATCGAGTACTGGTTTGACACTGTTGCTTAATGCATTGGACTGCAAAGGCAGTTTGTACCACAAGGTGGTGGTATCACTCTTTGGAAACCCTATATGGACTATCAGTCAGAAGCAACTTAACAACAACAACTATTGAGTCAATTTCTTTTAAGATATTAAAGACATTAAACAAGCACGTGAACAGAGCTAAAAGGAACCACCAAGAACTTACAGCCAGTAGCTGAGTGCATCCTTTGGACCTGGCGTCCCTGCACTGGGAACCTCCTAGACCCAGGGGAAGAAGGGTGCCAAGGACCATGGAAATCTCCTAGAAATGCTGGTTCATTAGCTGTTAAAAGGAGACAAGGACCTTTCCTCAGAGCCAGCAGAGAGAAAGCCTTCCATTAAAGTGGGCACTCTGAATTTGGACTTCTAGCCTCCCAAACTGAGAAAACAAATTTCTATTTGGGGTATTTCTGTTAATAGCAACACTAGATAACTAAGACAAATACCAAATGAGTCAAAGATTAAATGTTTTAAAATGTATTATTAAATGTTTTAAAAAGAGAAGTACATGAGTGAAACTTTGAAGTGGTGTGTCACTGTAGGATAAGCACTGGACTGCTAACCAAAAGGTTGGTGGTTCAAACCTACCAGTTGCTCCTCAGAAACACTATGTGGATCTCTATGAGTCAGAACTAACTAATGGTACATAACAACAAACAACTATGATTCAATACCAAAACTATTTTTTAAATTATTGATGCATTATTGAGTATATAATAATTTCATGGCAAGACAAAAACAACCACAGCAAAGACAGATTAAAAAATATTTGTAATATATCTTCCTATAAATAAGGAAAAAGCTATCAAGACAAAATAAATGACATGAAAAGATACATCAAAAAAGATGCATATTAAAAGGATAAATATTATATTATCTCACTTATAAGAAATAAATATATAGAAACCAAAAATTATTACCAGGGTGGGAGAAAGAAGAGAAAGGAGAGTTTATGCTTAGGGGAGAATTAAGTTTATGTTAATAGTGTTAGAATAATTTGGAAAAGGATAAAAGCAAGACTAGTTTTACATTTTGAAGAATGTACTCAATGTTACTGAATTAAACATGTAGAAATTGTTGAGTTGGTATATGTTTGACTATATGTATTTTCATCACAATAAATATTTTTAAATGCTTGTTATCACTCATAATGAGTTAAAAATCAAATTAAAATGTAGCTGACATAAAGCTAAAACCATAAAGTTCCTGGAAGATAAAACGCGGACAAAATGACAGGATTCGATTTTTTTTTAAGTATCAAACACACCTACAAATACACAAGCCATGGAAGACAGATTAGATAACTGAGACGCCTAAAGACTACCTGTGCTCATCCAAAAGACTTTATTAAAAGGTGAGAAACAACTTACAGATGAGAGGGGTATGGAATCTTAAGGAAGACACATCCAACCAAGGTCTTTCTTATCTTTAAAAAAATACAGGTATGTGCCATATAATACCCCTCAGTCAATGTCCACCTGGCTATATAAATGTCCATGGGGCGGAAAGCAGGAGCTTGTTTGTAAGGGCACCAAGAGGCAGGTAGGCTTAGTTAGAGTTTGTGGAACTCCAGCCATGGCAGCTGAGGTTTTGCTACAGCCTTTACTCCAAGGGCTGCTGTTGGCGCATGCCTGTTCAGCCACCCCGCAGGTCTTCTCTAAGCAGCTCCCCAGAGGCAGCCAATTTAGTAAAAAGTTTGTGAACCACTAGACTCCAGGTGCTAACGGAAAGTCAGAGCAGCTGTGCAGGGGTTACTTTGATATACATGTATCAGATACAAACATTTTTATACAAGGGGGTTTCAAAAAGTTCCTGGGAAAATTCCATTCTCTTTTCATTTTGTTTTTCCATGAACTTTTCGAAGCCCCGTTATATACGATCTATAATGACGTTTGTATGATATCCAAATCACATAATGTCTTATTTCAAAGGACATATCGAGGACATTAAGCAACATATATATTGAAAACTCCAGCAACTCAACTGTAAAAACAATCCAATTTAAAAATGGGCAGAGGTCATGAACAGATGCATCACCAAAGAGGATATTCAAGTAGTTACTTAGCAAATTAAGAGATCTCATGATCATTAGCCACTAATGAGATACAAAACAAAACTACAATAAAATGCCATCTCACCCCTGCAAAAATGACATTGGTTAAAATTTAAATAACAAAAGCAAATACAAGGATGTAGTAATATTTAGACCCTTATCTGGTGGGATTATAAAACGGTACAAACACTATGGCAAATGGTATTTCCTCAGCAATCTCATTCCTAGGTATATTACCTTAGATAATCTAGTAAAAGAACCACAGACAGAAATCTGCACACCTTTGTTCATGGCACCATTATTCACAATTGCAAAAAAATGGGAACGATCTAAATTCCCACCAACAGAAGAATGGATAAACAAAATGTGGAACTTGCATAAAAAGGAATACTATACAGCCATAAAGCCTACAGATGATACCTCAAACCATAACACAGATGAATCTGGAAGACATTTTGTTAAGTGAAATAAGTCAATCACAAGAGGGCAAAAATAGTGTATTATCACACTCTCATAAGAAGACAAGAATAGACACCATATTCTTATGTAATGTTATTTGCAAACCACACCCTTCCCCAAGGTATTTTTGTAAGCATGCTATGCTAATATTTTTTTACAATAAGTATAAAAAATAGCATAGCATGCTTATGAGAATACCTTACAGAGAGCACAGTAGACAAAAAGCCTATAATGCACATGCTATTTGTGTAAAATTACAGTGTAAGTACAGAGACCGGGCTCATTGGTGGCTTCCAGGGATGGAGAGGGGAAAAAAAGGTAAGCATCTCGCGATAGCAGACACTTGTTATTTTTGGTGATGGAAAAGTGAGTGCAGAAGTGCATACAGCATGACCAAGGTAAATGATGTCACTAAGAAGTACACAAGAGAAAAGAACATTTGGTAAAATGTATGACAAATACAATTTTGTGACAACTAAGAAATATGTGTGCAGTTACACAAATACATATATAGAAATATATGGGTGTGGGTCTGAATATGTGGGTACATATGTGTACATAGATATATGTATAGGCATTTGTACATACAGGTATGTGTGTGTGCATGCATGTATATTCATATATGTAATCACATAGGAAACACAGTTACAAATATTTAGATATAACCAAATACCTTGCAAAATTCGTTTTGTGGACTTGAAGCCTTAGAACTGTATCTTGTGGGAAAACTCAGTTCATTGGAATAATGCAGTTCATAAAGTATACATTCTACATTCCATTGTGGTTCTAGACTCCAAGTTTAAGAGTGGCCATCTAAGGTACATATGTTAGTCTCTACTCATCCTGGCGTGGCGCAGTGGGCTAATGCGTCAGACTACAAAGTTGCTTGAACTGCAAGATCAGTGGTTCAAGCTCACCAGCTGCTCCTTAGAAACCCTATACAGGGTCGCTATGGGTTGGAATTAACTTGACGGCACTTAACAACAACAGCAACTCATCCACAACAAAAGAGAGAGAAGAAAATCAAAGACTAAGAAGGAAATAGTCTGCAGAACAATAGTTTGCATAGATCATGGCTTCATCTATCATTGAGACCAGAATTAGATGGTGCCTGACTAACCATTCTGATCAGGACACAATAGGATCCAGCAAGGAAAATGGAGTGAAGAACAATCAAAGTGGTAAGACAAAATTAAGGTAAAAGAAGACATTAAAATGTCAAATGAGTAAGAGGAAGACAAAAAAATAGCCATTGTTCAAATATGGCAAGGCAGAAGTCATTGTGACCTCAGAGTAACTTCAGCTATGTGGTAGGGATGAAAGCTCAACTTGAGTTCTCAAGAGAATTAGAAGAAAGACAAAAGTGAACATGACTTACAACTATAGAAATCCTTCTATAAAGAATAGCAGAGAAATAGGAGCAGCGCCTGGAGGATTGTGTGAGGTTGAGAGAGGGTTTGTTTAAGAAAAAGTTATCCTAATGGGACTGACAAAGGAGCAAGAAGCAATGTAATAATGGGGAGAGGGGCTAATTTTAGGTTCAGAAAGCCTGAAGAAATTATATCATCTATTATTAACTGGAGAAAAGATAGATCATATATGAGCACAGATATGGGAATTTTGGTAGATTCAGTGAGGAAAAAATATGAGTCAGCATAGTTGTTTGTTTTTCTCTTGTCATCTGTTTTTCAAGTGAGGTAAGAGTTATATTTAACTAGACATGGATTACAGAGAAAGAAGCACGTGAGTTAAGGATACTTGCAAGGAAGTAATTCCATCAGTGGTCCACAGCAAGAAGATGAATGAAGAACCAAAGGACGTAAGACAGTGATAGAGATATGTAATGAAAAGATAGTCGGATCTTTTGTAATATATGCAATGAAAAGGTAGTAGGATTGGCGGTCCCTTGAGGTTAAAGAAGTGAAAAAGGGATGAGCTGGAAAGATAGATTAGAAATTAGAATACTTGAAAAAGGGACTTGGAAATGGTACAACTGACTTTATCAAGGACTAGAGTCCTAGTGTGGTACCGTAGGATAAGCACTGAACTACCAACTACAAGGTCAGTGGGTCACACCTACCAGTTGTTCCTCAGAACTCTACATAGGCTCGCTATGAGTCGGAACTGACTTGATGGCACTCAACAAGGGTAGTGGTGGTGGTTATGTGCCATGGAGTCAGTTCCGACTCATAGTGACCCTGTATAGGATTTCCAAGGCTGTAAATCTTTACTGGAGCAGAAAACCTCATCATTCTCCTATAGAATTGCTGATAGTTTCAACCTGCTGACCTTGAGATTAGCAGTCTAACTCATAATCACTAGGCTACCAGAGCTCCTGTAGTGAATGCCTAAAATGAAATGGAGGACAAGATCATTTTAAGTGAGGAGGTCAAAGAACTGAGAAAGCCAGCTGTGGATCATTGAAGATTCTAAACTCTCCATGCATGATGACAGAGATGGACGCAGAAACAAAAGCAGTAATCCAGTGAAGTAAGGTGGAAAGAAAGCCTAATGGGGATGGGGGTGGGTTGGGAGAACAAGAAGTGAGATGGAGTCAGTAAGCATAGATAAATCTTTTGGTAAGTCCTCTAGTGAAGGAGAATCAGAAAATGGTGATGACTGACAGGAGGAGAAGTATGACATTTATGGGGTCAAGGGTTAGTACCAGATGGAAGATTCTAGAGCTCATGACAGTGATTCATTAAAAAGGGGAAAACTGGTGCTCTAAGAACAAAGTTCTTCAGGAGATGAGTGAGATCCAAAGAACAAATAAAGGATTTTACTTTTCATAGAAAGAGGCATAATTCTCCCCTGAAATATGAGAAAAGGCAGAATCCATGGGTATAGATATGGGTAAGGCAACAGATTATTGTTAAGTGCCATCTAGTAGGTCCTGATGCATATAGAGTTTCCAATGAGTAGCTAGATGGTTTGAACTGCCAACCTTGCAGTTAGGAGTCCAATGTTTATCCTGTAGTGCCATACCAGGACTACAAGGGAATAGACTGATACAAAAATAAGAGTGTTCATGACTGATTGTTGTTTCAATTATATAAAGTTTTCAGCTGGATGGGGTGGAAGGTGTGGAGACTAGAGGAGAGTAGAAAAGGCGTTTAGTCATCATCTCGGAGATTGAGAAAACTAATTTATTAGGGGAATAAAGTGGGCTTTCTAGACAGTTTTGAGTGATTAACTGAAATTTATGGTCATGAAATTGAAATAAAACCAGTTAATATGACTGTGTGGTTTTGTACAGCAATAGTCAGCTGCTCAGGTACAGGCAGAGAGTAGATAGATGGTTGAGTTTACCCAAGGTTGAAGTTCAGCCAGAAGAAATATAGTGACAGCCCAAGAGCCAATGGAATGATGTAGGATGTTATAAATGAGCAACTGAAATGAGAGCCCATAGAACCAAGGCAGAATAAGGGGGAAATCATAGGAAACATGAGATAAAAAGTGACCATTCAACGGGTCCCCTCAGGACAAACCCCTTTCTAAGACTAAGATTCAATGAGAATACATGCTCTGATTGGTGATCATGTTTGTCACCGATAAGGGGAAGTGAGGGAAAAACAGCAATGAAGCTGCGAGCTAAGCCCTACAACGTTCAATAGACTTATGTGAACCCGAGTGGAGAACTGGTAGGTCAGCAGTGTGGCAAGACCTGGGAACTCTTGGGCCCAGAGCCACAGAGGACTAGAGTCGAGAGTGAAGCGTCCAGCTGATAAGAAGAGAGGGAATATGCATAAGAACACTCACACTTGTAGATAATTCCCACTTGACCTGGCTTCAATGACTAGATGAACAGAGCTCAACTAGAAGAAGAAAGAAGAGAAAGAGTAATCTGATGCAATTTGATGAATTTGACCTACACCTATGGATGCAGTAGCTCAAAAGAGTGAACAAATCTCTACAGTGAGGATCATTCCCATCCCCTCCGTACACAGAATAGACAGGGATGGGCAACTTGGACATTGGCTACCCAAAATGGGAGGCTACAAAGGCAAGAAGTGACTGGCTTACAAGTTTTCAAAAGGGAACCTAGATCCAGAGGGCATGGAGGAAGGTAGAATCTCCACTGAGTAGTATCTAATATGTCTAGGCGGGGCTGATGAAAGGAGATGCGGATAGGTCTCTTGTGATACAGTAGTAAATAATTATTATCAGGACTGATTGTGAGGGTTGGAAATGTAAAGGTAGACGTTTTGTAGCAAAAGGAGGGGAGTGATTAACTTTGCAGTCTAAGAGCGGAGGTCCATGGGAGAAGAGTGGTGAGCAGGACCCTACCCAGAGAAGCAGTGACGCCTGAGATGGAGGCAGAGATGATGACATGGAGAGATGGAGTGGCTGGGGACTTTAGACCCAGAGAGGGAGAGGGGCTGGGCAGGCTTGCAGGGTATACCCTTTGGTTGGTTGATGATGCATGAAGGAGATTGTAACCATAGCAATGAAATGATAGATGATAGGATGAATGTAAAGCTAATGTTCTCCCATGTAAACTAACACATAATTCACAATAAAACATTAAAAAAAAAAAAAAAGTGACCATTGGTAGTGGTGATTATGTGCCGTGGAGTCGGAATCAACTCATAGAGACCCTGTACAGGGTTTCCAAGGCTGTAAATCTTTATGGGAGCAGAAAGCCTCATCTTTCTCCCGTGGAACAGCTAGCAGTTTCGAACTGCTGACCTTAAGGTTCGCAGCCCGATTCGTAGTCTCTGTGCTACCAGAGCTCCTTTCTACAACTTTAGCAGTGTGGTAATATAATGAATTGTTGACTATGTGCCCTCCATGTCCTGGAGGAGAAAAATTATGACATAACACAAAAGCCTAAGTGGTATGAAGGAGGTAGTGTTCAAAGTGGCCACACAAAGGGATGCAATGACCAACGGCAGAGAAGAATTAAGTACAACTTCAAAAAGTGGTGACAAGGGGTCATCAAGAACTGCTGGGGGTGGGGGGGGGAGATCATCAGCCGGAGAGTGGACACAGGAAGATTGTTTTCTCTCAGGACCAGAATCTCAAATTCCTATCACAGTCTCTTAGGTCCAAAGGGAGGTGACAGCAAAGTAGCAGGTAAATGATTCAGGAATTCTTTCTTTAAAACAAAAAGAACCTTTCGCCAATAGGCTCCCCAGTTCTAGATGGGGTGATGCTCAGTGCCTGGGAGGGGCCCCAACACCTACCACACGTGTAAGATGGCAAAGCCGGTGACTGAGACGTGACCACCAGGGAGGGGGAGACAGTCACTGCGAGGGGAAGCAACTCGGCTTCACCTAGCTCTTGGGCCTCCTGAGGCTCCGGGGGCTTGAGGACCTGGTCGGACTCACTGGGCTCCTCCAATGCTTCAGATTCGTCACCTTCGCCTTGTTCTTCCTCAGATTCCTCATATTCCCGGGACTCCTCAAACGCCCCGGGCGTCTCAGGCTCCCAGGGCCCCTCGGACTTCTCGGCCCATTTGGCATCCTTCGACTCGCTGACCACGTCTAGGAACCTGAGTACAGGGGGCTCCTGGAGGACCTCGGACCCCGCAGGTATTTCTGTGGTATCATTCCCATTGGTCACATCGCCCAGCGTGAAGGAAACTGACAAATCTGGGTCTTCCATTCGAGTCCCGTTGCTCACCCTTGCAGTGGGCAACCTGGGCGCAGATCACTTTTCCACGTGGTGGTCTGGGGTGCCTGATGCCTCCAGGGCTTCCGGTCAGGCCTAGCCACGCCCCTGGCTCTCTCCAGCCCCGCCCCCACTCTACTACGGCCCCACCCCTCACACACCCTGAGCTTAGTCAGGTTGCCAAGGGGACGGTTGCCAAGGTTGCCCTCTGAGCGCCCCTAGGGGCAGAGAGGATGCAGAGGCAACTCCACGGAGATAAGGGGCAAGAACCTGGCCTGCAGCTTCCTGTGCCAACAGCCAGGACTCTCGAATGCTGTTTGCTGCCGAGGTCGTGGGCACACCATATCAGCTTCCAGTCTAGTTTCAATGTCTCTCAAGTAGAGCCCGGTTAGACTCAGCGAAAGGTTTTCTGGCATCTGTTCTACGTCGACCTTATCCCCTAATCATGCTGGGTAAGGACACCAAAATTGACAATTATCTTAAGACCTTCAACAACTAAAAGTGATTCTCATCAATTTCTAATAATCACACAGTAATTGGGGAGGATATAACATCAGGATGACATTTGGTCCAAATTTAAGGAAGAAACTCAAATTTCAATTTTTGATAGCCTCCAAATGAGGTTTGACAAAAATGACAAAGAAACTCTGACAAGATTGAAAGAAATGCATTCATCTACAATTTTAATCTTCTACCCCATTAGAGACAAGGGACAATGTCTATTTAAAATATGTTATAATTCTTTTTATCCTGTAATTAATTATCCTGTGAACAATAATGTATTTGCATATGTGTGTTCAAACTGCACACACAGTTAACTTTTGTCTTTTAAATACAAAATACCATTTTTGTAATCATTATCTTTTACCAAGACATTAAAAACGTTTAAGTGGCCTGGTGCTTTCAGTTCATGTTCATAACCATGATGGTGTGGTTTAAACTAGAGATGGTGGAGTTTCAGTGATGTATTTGTTTTCAAAGATGAAAACAAACAGATGAAAAGAATTAAGGAAAACGTCATATGTCAAATGATATGGAAAACCCATATTTTGCACATTACTGAATACTCCTTGAACATACTTTGTTTCACAGATGCAAAGGTAAATTAAAAAAAATTTTTTTTGAAAAGTGGACGTGACCAGGAAATTAGTTAGGCAATCTATGTCTATGAGTCAGGAAATCTCCTTCAGACACAATTCGATATAGACATGTGCAATACGATATCAAGATTTAAAAAATATTCCCCCAAAAAAACCTGGAGAAATAAAGCTACTCTCAGCAATAGGATAAACACTGGACTGCTAACAAGTTGGTGGTTCCAATCTACCAGCTGTTCTTCGGAAACCTGATACAGGGTTTTTGAGTTGGAACAGACTTGGTGTCGCGTACAACAGCAATAACGTTATCCTCATTAAGGTGACTTTATTTACTCAACTCTCTGATTATTTACTGAGTTTAAAGTCTCTGAGGATAGCTTAGGGATCTCTGGATGGTACAAACTGACAGGTTGGTGGTTCAAGCCCAGAGTGCCTCAAAAGGAAGGCCTAGAGATTTGCTTTTGAAAGGTCACAACCACGAACACCTTATGGAGTTTAGTTCTGCTTTGAAACGCATAGGGTTGCCATGACTTAAAATTGATCCAACAGCAACTGATGATGTAAAATGTAATGTTGTTGTTATTAGGTATCATTGAGTTGGTACCGACACATAGCAACCCTATGCACAACAGAATGAAACACTGTCCGGCCCTGGTCCAACATCACAATTGTTGCCATGCTTGAGTCCAATGATGCTGCCACTTGGCCAATCCATCTTGCTGGGTGGGGGTCTTCCTCTTTTCCTCTGGCCATCCAACCTACCAAACATGATATCCTTCTCCAGCAATTGGCCACTCCTGACAATATATCCGAAGTAGGAGAAACAAAGTTTGGTCATCCTGGTCTCCAAGGAGCACTCTGGCTGCACTTCTTTCAACACAGATCTGTTGGTTCTTTTGGCAGCCCATGGCGCTTTCAATATTTTCCTCTAACACCAGAACTCAAAAGCATCAATTCTTCTTATTCACTGTCCAACTTTCACATGCATATGAGATTATAGAAAACACCATGGCTTGGGTCGGGTGCACCTTAGTCCTCAAGCTGATATCTTTGCTCTTCAATACTTTCAAATGTTCCTGTGCAGCAGATTTACATAATGCAATACGTCGTCTAATCTCTTGACTGCTGCTTCCATGAGTGTTGATAGTTGAT
>NW_006408633.1:4593312-4601653 GCF_000296735.1 Chrysochloris asiatica
ATGCATGGAAGGGATTGTAACCATGGCAAGGAAACAATATGCGATGGGATCAGTGTAAAGCTGATGTCTTCCCATGTAAACTATCACATAATTCACAATAAAGTATTAAAAAAAAAAAATGAAGCTGAGATAAAGTCCTTTAACTTTGGACCCCGGAATCCACCATTGCCCAGACTTCTCAGTACTATGAGCCAAAAATCAGTATCCTCTTTTGCAGGGTGCACACAAATCTGAATTGTTTTCATCATTTTCAACTGAAAGACTTCTGGCAAATTCTCAGGTACATGGTTGGTACTCAATAAATGTGTATTGAATGGATAAATTTTAAAGCTAATTCATTTTTAGTGTATTAACCAAGCCTATAGTTAGTTACTGAGCCTGGAAACCTGCAGCAGACCCCAGAAGGTGGTAAATCACCTAAGGTAATGAATGCTTCCCTGTGGCCTCAGGAAGTCGCCAGCCCAGCAGTCTCTTTGGCAACATTCCAACCTATCTTGGATGGATGCCATTTCCTTTAAAAATTCCTGTAAGATCTCTCTCCCTTGCCAGGCTGAAGGAGAGCATGTCAAGTATCGAGTCCCTGTCTCATTCATCCCTAACAAGAAGCAGTAATTGGCACATTGGCATTCAATGACTGTTCAATGAAGGAAAAACTCCAGCCCCACCACTTGTTGACAGAAGCCAGAATCTAATATCAAAATGTGAGAAAAACAAGGATATCTTTCCCTATCCTGAAAGCATTTGGCATCATCTTTAAAATAGGCATCCAGGAACAGACCATATAGAATTAGAGTTTAGGACTAGAGACAGTCTGCATCAGAACTGATCTTTTTTTTTTTGCAGAGAAAAGACTGAGTGAGACACAAGATGATTAGATTGATTTGTCCAGTGGAACAGTGCTTGAGGCACAGGCTGAAATCCAAGATTTATGAGAATTCTGAGTCACTGTGTGATCCAGCCTCCACAGCCCAGACATAGAAACGTCTGACACTGAACACTTGAGCAGCTGTTGTGATACGATGCATTTAAACACTATCCTGTAACATCACCTGTGAGAAAGCTAGAGACCTTCAAGGCGCATGCTTAATGTCTCCTCAGAGGACACATCATTTTGCACACTCATGCCTAAATTCGTATACGTTCCCAAGGGCTGACAGTCTTCACCATATTTTGGTCCTTTATTTTGCCACAGATTCCAAATGCTAAAGGAAAAGTTGTATAGCAAAAATGTTTTCTTCCCAAATCTTTTTAAAATCAACACAAGGCACTAAGATAAAAAGTTGGGTTTATATTGTGTCTGTAAGTAAATGTAGAGTTCCTGGGTGGTGTAAGCAGTCTATCCACTTGGCTGCTAACCAAAAGGTTGGAGGTTTGAGTTTATATGGAGGCACGTAGCATGAAAGGTCTGGTAATCTACAGACCAAATTATCAGCCTCTGGAAACCCTCTGGAGCACACGCCTCTACTCTGACATATAGAGGGTCACCATGAATCACAATCCACTTGATAGTAACTTGGCTTTTCATTTTTAGGCAAATGTAGTTACCACTCTCATAAAAACTTTCTAGTAATTTTTTCAAGTCTTGCCAAGAAAAAAGTTATATAAGTAAAAATGTCAGCAAGTTTAAAAAAAATCTCTATGATGTTCTCAAAAAGTACTGCTACAAAATCATAGCAGCTTTTATTAAAAATATCAAAGTGTGAAGTTTCTTAACATGTCCTCCATCTAGGTCTACACACTTAGGAAGGCAAGGTTTCCATCTCTCTAACACTTTGATGTTATGATGTCATTTGCTGGTGGGGTACAACTTAAAATGAAGAAAACCAACTGTAAATGTCCATTAATAATCAGAACATGGAATGTACCAAGTATAAATCTAGGAAAATTAGAAATTGTCAAAAATGAAGTGGAACATAGAAACATTGGTATCTTAGGCAAAAGTGAGCTAAAAAGGACTGGTATTGGCCATTTTGAATCTCACAACCACATGGTTTACTATGCTGAAATGACAGATTGAAAAGGAATGGTGTTGTATTCATTGTCAAAAAGAACATATCCAGATCAGTCATGACGTACAATGCTGTCTGTGATAGGATAATATCTATGCACCTATAGAACCAACAGATCTGTGTTGGAAAAAGTGAAGCCAAAGTGTTCCTTGGAGGCCAGGATGGCCAAATTTCATTGCTCATACTTAAGACATATTGTCAAAAGGGACAAGTCACTGGAGAAGGATATCATATTTGGTAAGGTGGAGGATCAGAGAAAAAGAGGGAGACCCCCAACGAGATGGATTGGCCAAATGGCAGCATCTATGAGCTCAAGCTTGGCAACACTAGTGAGGTTGGCCCAGGACCAGGCAGTGTTTCGTTCTGCTGTGCATGAGGTCTCTATGAGTCAGTAGCTGACTGTTGGCACCTAACAACAACAACATAGGGAAGCCCAGTTAATACCACTATTATTCAAATTTACACACCAACCACTAAAGCCAGTGAGGATAAAATAGAAGAATTCTACCAACTTCTTCAATCTGAATTGATCAAACATGCAATCAAGATGTATTGATCATTACCAGTGATTGAAATGTAAAGGTTGGGAGGAAAGAGGAAGGATCGGTAGTTGGAAAATATGGCCTTGGTGATAGAAATGATGCTGTAAAACGCATGATAGAATTCTGCAAAACCAATAATTTGTTCATTTCAAATACTTTTAGATACCATAAGAGATGTTTATACACATGGAACTCACCAAATGGAATACACAAAAATCAAACTGACTACATCTGTAGGAAGAGATGATGGAAAAGCTCTATATCATCAGTCAAAACAAGGCCAGGGGCAGATTGTGGAACAGACCATCAATTGCTCATATGCAAATTCAAACTGAAGCTGAAGAAAATGAAAACAAGTCCACGAGAGCCAAAATATGACCTTGAATAATATCCCACCTGAATTTAGAGATCATCTGAAGAACAAATTTGACACATTAAACACTAAAGACCGAAGACCAGAAGAGTTGTGGGATGACATTAAAAACATATATGAAGAAAGCAAAAAGTCACTAAGACGACAAGAAAGAAGGAAAACATCAAAATGGACATCAGAAGAGACACTGAAACAAGCTCTTCAGCGTAGAGATGCTAAAGCAAATGGAAGAAATGAGGAAGTACAAGAGCTGAACAGAAAACTTCAAAGGTCAGCTCGAGAAGACAAAGTCAAATATTACAACAAAATGTGCAAAGATTTGGAATGAGAAAACCAAAAAGAACACACTCAGCATTTCTCAAGCTGAGGAACTGAAGAAAAATTCAAGCCTCGATTTTCGTTATTTAAGGATTCTCTGGGCAAATTATTGAATGATGCAGAAAGCATCAAAAGATGATGGAAGCAATACACTGTACCAAAAGAAAATGGTTAATGTTAACTGTTTCAAGAGGTAACATATATTTGATCAAGAGACAATGATACTGAAGGAGGAAGGCCAAGGTACATTGAATTAATTGGCAAAGAACAAGGGTCCGGGAATTGATGGAATACAAATTGAAATCTTTCAAGAAAGTGAGGCAAAAGAAGTCACTGTACACAGAGTCACTGTACCAAGAGGAAGTAGTTAATGTTCAACCATTTCAAGAGGTAGCATATGATCAAGAGCCAATGATACTGAGGGAGGAAATCCAAGATGCAGTGAAGGAATTGGCAAAGAACAAGGCTCTGGAAATTGATGGAATAAACATTGAAATCTTTCAAGAAAGTAAGGTGACACTCCAGGCACTCACTCATCTCTGCCAAGAAATTTGGAAGACAACTATCTGGCTAACTGATTGGAAGAGATCCATCCATATTTGCACCAATTCCAAAAAGTGACCCAAAGGAATGCAGAAATCATTGGACAATATCTTTGATATCCCATGAGAGTAAAGTTTTACTAAAGGTAATACAGAAATGGCTGCAGCAAGCATACATAGACAGAGAACTTCCAGAAGTTCAAGCTGTATCCAGAAGAGGACATGGAACAATGGATATCATTGCTGATGTACGATGGATCTTGGCTGAAAGCAGAGAATATCAGAAAGACGTTTACCTGTACTTTATAGACTACGTAAAGGCTTTATTGTGAGGCTCATGACAAGCTATGGGCAACTTTGTGAAGTATGAGTATTCCGGAACACTTAATTGTGTACATGGACCAAGAAGCAGTTGTTTGAACAGAATATGGGAACACTGAATGGTTTCAAATTAAGAAAGATGTGCGACAAGGTTGTATTCTTTCACCATACTTATTTAACCTGTATATGAGCAAATAATCCAAGAAGCTGGGTTTTATGAAGAAAAATGTGGCATCAGGATTGGAGGAAGACTCGTTAACAATATGCAGATGATACAACCTTGCTTGCTGAAATTAAAGAGGACTTAAAACATTTACTGATGAAGATCAAAGAGCACAGCCTTCGGTATGGATTGCATCTCAATGCAAAGAAAACAAAAATCCTCACCACTGGACCAATAAACAACATTCTTATCAATGGAGAAAAGATTGCAGTTGTCAAGGACTTCATTTTTCTCAGATTAATTATCAACAGTCATGGAAGCAGCAGTCAAGAAATCAAACAATGTATTTCATTAGGCAAATCTGCTGCACAAGATCTTTTTAAAGTGTTGAAGAGCAAAGATGTCAGCTTGAGGACTAAGGTACACCTGACCCAAACCATGTTATTTTCAATAACTTCATATGTATGCGAAAGATGGTCAGTAAATAAGACTGGAGAAGAATTGATGCTTTTGCGTTATGGTGTTGGAGGAGAATATTGAAAGTGCCATGAGCTGCCAAAAGAACCAACAGATCTGTGTTGGAAGAAGGGCTGCCAGAGTGCTCCTTGCAGGCCAGGTGACTCATACTTCGTCTCTCATACTTCAGACATATTGTCAGGCGGGACCCAGTCACTGGAGAAGGCTATCATGTTTGGTAAGGTGGAGGGTCAGAGAAAAAAAGGAAGACCTCCACCGAAATGGATTGGCAACATGGCAGTATCATTGGGCTCAAGTGTGGCAACAATTATGAGGTTGGCCCAGGACCGGGCAGTGTTTCAAGTTCTGTTGTACATAGGGTCGCTATGAGTGGATACTGACTCTATGGCACCTAACAAACAACAACACTTTGAGCCTCCCCTACACCTATCACCCAAAGAATCCTAAGCTCTTCAATTAACACATCAAAATGGCAGTTTGGTCATCATCCTGGGATTCAAATCCTGTTCCTTTTAAATGTTGATTTGGGGAAGGAACAAAACGAAGAGCAAGATCAGGGCTGTAAGGTGGATGTGGTAAGGTTTCTTGATGAAAATTTCATAGGTCGGCCCTTGCTAGAATGCTAGAACCCTTAAAGAATGAGCAAGTCATTGTCGGGATGGGGGAAAATTCCTCAATTCCACTATTCCTTTTTTCTCATCAATGAAGTTCTCAATATTCTTAAAGCTTCTTCCAAATAAGCCCCTGTGATTATCCTGTGTCCTTTGAGAAAATCTATCAAGATGACCCCTTGGGAGTCCCCAAAACTAGTCTCCATCATCTTCTGAGCTGACCTCTCGTCCTTGAATTTAACTGGCCCAGCAGATCTCAGAAGCCACTGTTCTGCTGGACTTTTTTTTATTTTAAGACTCCACAGCACATAACCACCACCACCAAGGAGACTAAGACAAGCGTATTAGAAAACTTGTCTGTTGCCATCCATTGATCGTATACATGTTTAAACATATTTTGTTTATAATAAACACGTGCATGTATGAACTGGAACCATATAAACAATGCTGTTTTACTTACTTTCAATATAACAGGCTCTTAGAAGTTTTTCCTGACTCTTTCTGAATGCTATTTGGTGTTCTAGTGTGATGCTATGGGATAAAGCACTGGACCAAAAGGTCAGTTTGAACCACAAGATCGGTGGTTCAAACTCATCACCTGCTCCTTGGAAACCCTATGCAGGCACTTAACAATAGTGTGACTTTGTTTGCTCACTGCTCTATACTGATATTTTCCTGCAGTACTAAATAGATCCACTTAGCATACATCTGTATATTTAACTGATAAGAAAAGGCTTATTGAATTACTTTAATATGCTTCATGTTCTTTAAGAAGTCCTGGTGTGGCACTGCAGGATAATGCACTGGACTGTAAGGTCAGTTATAACCACAAGTTCAACAGTTCAAACTCACCAGTCACTCCTCGGAAACCCTATACAGGGTCTCTATGAGTCAGAACAGACTCTACGGCACTTAACAACAACATGCTATATAAAAATAAAAAATGGGATTAATGCTTTTCAATGTTCATTTGAATTGCTAGTTAAAATTTAAACCTCCCAAAATACATTGTCTTACAAAACTTTTGTAAATTTAAATCCTAAATACACACATGCTCTTAATACATTAACATTATCTTTGTATACTCTGTATATACAATGCATTGAGAAAATAGGAAATGGTTTATTTTTTATTTGAAAGTGGAGACCTTTGGCTTCAAACCTAACACTCAACACTCCTAAAGGCATGAAGATCATGAGCTGAGTAACTTGTAGGTCCTGGTCACTGAACATCTGCAACCAGGTGCGCAATCAGGTCTTTGGCGTCTTTCATGATAGAGGGGATCTCTGAGCCATTCTCAGTAACTTGGGTCCCAAACAAGAACATCTTCCTGTCGTTTCCCACCTCAGATAATGCCAAAGCATCGTGGATATCTGTGATATGATATGCTGTTTCAAGGTCCTTGATCCAGAATGGAAGAATAGAAAAGTTGGTTATTTTGCAATCCTTTTGGAAAGATATGTCTTATTCACCACTGTTCAACAAACTCATCATTTGTTATAGAGGACATTGTGAGCTCAGTATTAAGACCCCAGAGGTTGTTTGAATACAAACATTTTCACCAGAACTATACCAACACATACAAATTATCATTAAAAATATTTCTGGAATGTTGAATTAGCAAATGTTGTTATATATATATATTTGTTTTTGTTTTTACAACAGGTTTTAAATTATATTTTCTGAAATCAAGCCAAGCCAATATAACTCTTGATCAGCTTTCTATAGTCTACTACCAAGTTTGTTCTATTGTTTCTCCCCAAGATTATTTAATATGAGTAAATCTTTTTCATTTATATTTAACCACAGAAATTTGATTCATTAGTCATTTTTTGTCCGTATCAATTTTAGTGACTATGATGTCTTCAGCAATTGTGAGTTTTGATTTGTGACTATTCTACTAGAAAATCCTACTTTGGATCAAATTTTGGGAGGTGGAGGGAGACAGAGAAGGGAGCAGGGACAGCGTGGGTTTAGAAAATGGGATGGTGGATGAGGAAGGTAAAGAGTGGAAAGACCAGAAAAGAGAAAGAGGATGGGACTTTAGAGAAGGGCGAGGCTGGAGGGAGGGAAGCCCACAGGGATGCGTAGAGAGGTGGGTGTGGTTAGCTGGTTTCGAGTGGATGCTGACTTAAGCTGAAGGGTTGCTGTTCGAGCCCACCCAGAGGCACCTGGGAAGACAAGCCTGCCAATCTGCTTCCAAAAGATGACAGTTCATGGAGTAGTTCTACTTTGATATCTTAAGTCACCATAAGGCAAGAGGGTAGGGGTTCAAATTGGAGAAAGGAAGCTTGTGTTTATTCTAAGATCCAAAATGCCTGGAAGTCAAAACGGCAAGGTCAAAACAATTCTTTCATATGTCAAGAATTATGAAAATGAACTCACCAATTTCTTTCATAAATATACAAGTATTAGCATTTTCTCTTCTAAAACTCACTGACAATTGGCTTTTTGTTGCTTTATTATAGTGTTCTCCCTAAACTGGAAATAATTTGGTATTGTGTCATTCCACCACTGAGGTGCTGTACCTGCTTTTTGGCTGAAGTTAATTATATAGATGGATGTTGGTAGTCTCAATATATTGCTCATTTGAAACCTGCATTCATGCACTCCTAGAACCTGTCATACCTTTTATTAACTGTGTTAACAAATGTTTTAACATGTGGATGATGTTGCAGGCTAATAATGTCATGGTATGGGAAAGGAAAATAGTGGGAGAAGGAAGGTGTCAGATGAGAGAGGGTACTTCTTGTAATGATACAGCACAGCAAGCACAAATACCATTTTATTCCACACTTATGGACTTGTGTCTTAACAGAGGTCATTACCCAAAGAGTAAAGAGAGATGAGACTTTTTTTTTTACCATTATATAAAAATTTGCACCAATAAGTTATCTAAAAACACAGACTAAGAAAAGAACCCTCTATCACTGACAGCTCACTAGGTAAGGGCTCAGCTGCTAACCAAAAGCTGAACAAATGTTA
>NW_006408633.1:4601753-4604688 GCF_000296735.1 Chrysochloris asiatica
TATTTTCTGAAATCAAGCCAAGCCAATATAACTCTTGAACCTACCACTGTGATTCCATGAACCCACCAAGGACTATCAACAAACACAAAGGATTCTTAAACTAGAATATCCAATGTTTTCAGGATTAAGGCCAAGTAAAATCTATTAAACATGACACCGGATGGCTCTGTTTATACAGTCTGATGAAGAGATATAAACCACAAAGGAAAGTATTCATAAATTTTAGTGATAAAAATGGAAACTTTCCTATCCTAAGTCAAAAATAATAATTTAATGAGTTGATTGTTATTAAAAAATAAAATAAAATCCATTGCAGCTGTGTCAATTACAACTCATAGTGACTCCATGCTACAAAATAGAACTGTCCCCATAGAGTTTACAAGACTCTGGTAGTGTAGTGGGTACAAATTGGGCAATGAACCGCAAGGTCAGCAGTTCAAAACTACCAGCTGTTTCATGGAAGAAAGATGAGGTTTTCTGCTCCCGTAAAGATGTACAGCATCAGAAACCCTGTACAGGGTCGCTGTGAGTTGGAACCGACTCCACGGCACATCACCACCACCACCACCACCACCAATCTTTACAGAAGCAGACTGCCACATCTTTCTCCAATAGAGTACCTGGTGGGTTCAAACTGCTGGCCTTTTGGTTAGCAGCCAAGCTCGTAACTACAGCACCTCCAGGACTCCCCATGGCTAGGTCCAGAAAACCTAAATTTCTGTTTCTCAACCTAGTGGGTCAGGCTGCTCCGACCTATTAAGATGCTGTCCGTATCATCTGTACCTGACTGGACTGCTAACTGCAAGGTCAGTCAATGGTTCAAATCCACCAGCCACTCCTTGGGAACCCTATACAGGGTTGATATGAGTCAAAACCAGTTTGATGGCACTTAACAACAGTCACAGAAAGGAACTGGGGTGTACATGTAGAGTCAATTCTGACTCTCAGGAACCTTATATGACAGAATAGGAGGGTAGGGTTTCCTAAGCTTTATGGAACCAACTTGACAGCACTTAACAACAACAGTCTTTATGGGAGCAAACCACCAGATCATTTCTCCCAAGAAGTCACTGGTGAGTTCATGGAGCCAGTGGTGGGTTCAAATCACCTAGTTGTTGGTTAGCAGCTAAGTGCTTACCCATTCAGCCACCAATGATAATGGATTCTTTCTTCCAAAATATCTATAAAAGACTCCAAGAACTCAAGAAAAGATAACCCTACTAGGATGATCTCTACTTTGAGGAGGCATTTTTCATAGAAGAATTGATGCCTTTGAGTTGTAGTGTTGGAGGAGAATACTAAAAGTGCCATGGACTGCCAAAAGAACCAATAGATCTCTTTTGGAAGAAGTGCAGCCAGAGTGCTCCTTGGAGGCCAGGATGGCTAAGCTTCGTCTCTCATACTTTGGACATATTGTCAGGAGGAAACAGTCACTGGAGAAGGATGTCATGCTGGGTAAGATGGAGGGTCAGAGAAAAAGAGGAAGACCCCCAACGAGATGGATCAGCCAGGTGGCATCGATGGCGTCAAGTGTGGCAGCGGTAGTGAGGTTGGCCCAGGATCAGACATTGTTTTGTTCTGCTGTGCATGGGGTCGCTATGAGTCGGTTCCTACTCGATGGCACCTGACGACAACAACAACTAGGATGATGGGAAATGATATTACAATAAAATCTGGGAAAGTCAGAACTTGTAAGGCAAAAATCTGTCAGAGAAGGGACACTCAAGATATTTTCACAAATAGAGAGTGATAGAAAAGTGTTAAGATGGCACCCTGTAAGGGCAGAACACATTTGAAACTTGAAAAAAATAGGCAGTCCGTCAAGTCCCAGCTCCCACAGGTTTCACTGTGATAGGTAATTCACAGATGTAGAAACTTCAGTAACCAATAAACATATAAAACAACAAGGGACAAGAACACCCACACTTGCAGATAATACCCACTTGACCTGGCTTCAATGACTGCATAATCAGAGCTCAACTAGAAGAAGAAAGAGGAAAAAAAGAGTAATCTGATACAATTTGATGAACTTGACCTACACCTATGGATGCAGTAGCTCAAAAGAGGGAACAAATCTTTACAACAAGGATCATTCCTACCTACCCCCTCCATACACAGAGTAGACAGGGATGGGCAACTTGGACATTGGCTACCCAAAATGGGGAGGCTACAAAAGCAAGAAGTGACTGGCTTACAAACTTTCAAGAGGGATCCTAGACCGAGAGGGTGGGGAGGAAGGTAGAATCTCCACTGAGTAGTATCCAATTTGTCTAGGCGGGGTTGACGAAAGGAAATGCAGATAGGTCTCTTGTGATACAACAGTCCTGTTATCAGGACTGATTGTGAGGGTTGGAAATGTAAAGGTAGACATTTTGTAGCAAGGAGGGGAGTGATTAACTTTTCTGTCTAGGAGCAGAGGTCCCTGAGACCATCAAGGGAGAAGAGCAGAGAGCAGGACCCTACCCAGAGAAGGAGTGATGCCTGAGATGGAGGCAGAGATGATGACGTGGAGAGATGGAGCAGCTGGGGACTTTAGATCCAGAGAGGGAGAGGGGCTATGTGCCGTCGACCGCGGGGCAGGTTTGCAGGGTATATCCTTTGGTTGGTGGTTGATGCATGGAGGTGATTGTAACCATGGCAATGAAACAATATACGATAGGATGGATGTAAAATTAATGTTCTCCCATGTAAACTATCACATAATTCACAATAAATCATTAAAAACAACAACAACAATGGAAGAACAAAGCAGATGGGAGAACAATTAGGCAGGTTTGAATGGGCTAAGTGGGAGAGAGATAAAGAATGATGTATCCACAACCTTGGAACTACAGGGCTCTGGGAAACAGAGATTGAGTCATGGTTGGAATGGGGAAAAGGGGGGAATAATGTTAAGATGCTTGGCTGTCTTTTGAATCTTGGTTTTCCTTGCATA
>NW_006408633.1:4609231-4635279 GCF_000296735.1 Chrysochloris asiatica
ACTCGGGGGTGGCAGCGGTGGTGAGGTTGGCCCAGGATCGAACATTGTTTCGTTCTGCTGTGCATGGAGTCGCTATGAGTCGGTTCCGACTCTATGGCACCTGACAACAACAATATGAAAGAACTAATGCTACATAACTCAATCTAGAAAATCTCAAAAACATAATGTTGAAGAAAAACAAAGCAAACTGCACAAGAATATGTAGAATACTCCAGTTTTATAAACCTTAACACGTGAAACAAACTATATGTTGCTTAAAGACGCAGGTGTATGTAATAAGTATAAAATATATAAGGGATGGTCAATTGGCATAACATAATCCACCAAGACAATGTTCTACATTCTACTTGGTGACTAGCAATCAGGATCTTAAAAGCTCGTGAGAGGCAGCGACACCAGAGATGGAGGCAGAGATGATGACATGGAGAAATAGAGCAGCTGAGGACTCTAGACTCATGTAAAAATAAAGTCTGTGTGCTGGCGGCCAGGAGGCAGGCTTGCAGAATGTGCTCTTTGGTTGTTTAAATAACTATATATTACTGAGTGTTTTTGTGTACATCAAAAAACAAACAAACAAACAAACAGATAATAGAAAAAAATACTGTTGAATGATGATGCAGAGAGGACTGTAATCATTGCAATGAAATGAAATAAAATAGGATGAGTACAAAACCGATGTTCTCCCATGTAAACTATCATTCAATTCACCATAAAAACCTTAAAAAAACCAAAAAACTCATGAGTGGCCTTCTATGGTGCAGTTATTGGTCTCTCCATGTGTGGAAGAAGAGTGATGAAAATTGAAGATGCTTGAAATCAACTAGTCCAGTGAATAATGGAACACGTGAACATCAGTCACCAAGACTCTAACACCAGAAGAACTAGATGGTGCCTGGCTACCACTAGCAAGTGCTCAGATAGGGATATTAGAATGTCCCAGATAAAGCAGGAGACAATGTGGAACAAAACTCAAAATTATTAGAAGAGATCAAGCTTACTGGTCAGAAAAAGACTAGAGGAACTCAAGACTATAGCCTCTGGTCATGCTACAGGTCTGGAAAGGAATTTACCCTCGCCCAATATTCAATCAAGTGGTAGACAGGTAGTTAGAGGTGACAACACCAATAAGGTCTGCTCACCGTAGAATGGTCAACCATTCAAGATCAAAAGGGCAACATTTACCTTAGGACAAAGTTCCAAAGGGTGGAGAAGAAGGGTAGAGTGGAAATCAGAACCACAGGGAGGAAGTGGGAAAACTGTTGTGTGGAGGAGATTGCATCACTGAGATGAAGCCAAGTGTGTGATTTATTGAATGCAAAACTGATGATCTGCGCTGATTTCAAAATAAAAAGTTTCAAAATAATAATAATATTAAAAATGATATGTAAGGAAATAAAAATCATCAAAATCAGTAACATTTGGTTGATTGATGATGCATGGAAGGGATTGTAACCATGGCAATGTAATGATATACTATAGGATGAATATAAAGCTAATGTTCTCCTATGTAAACTATCACATAACTCACAATAAACATTTTTTCAAGAAATCAAGAACAGTGGTAAACAATGGAGAGAGAGGAATGACATCAGTTAAGAATACAGACGGAGCTTTAATTACATCTAAGATTTTAATATTTGAAGGGAGAAAGATCTAAAGCAAGCGGGACAACATGCTAAGATGTAATTAAGCAGAGTGGGGAGTACATGAGTATTGATTATACCAGCCTCCATATTTTCTATATGCTTCATTCAAAGAGTTTATCTTTTTTTATATATATACTTATTTTGTTACACACAGCAAAACATATACTAATTCAACAGTTTCTATGTGTAAAATCGGCTGTTGTTAGGTGCCGTCAAGTCAATTCCGACTCATAGCAACCCTGTGTACAACAGAATGAAATACTGCCTGGTACAACAGAATGAAATACTGCCTGGTCCTGCACCATACTTACAATCACGGCTCTTACAGTCACTGTATCAGTCCATCATGCTGAGGGTCTTCCCTTTTTTCTCTGACCCTCTACCAAGCATGATATCTTCTCCAGGGGCTGGTACCTCCTGATGACATGTCCAAAGTAAGTGAGATGAAGTCTTCCCATCTCACTTCTATGGAGTACCTTGGTTGTACTTAACCCCAAACAGATTAGTCCGTTCTTCTGGCAGTCCAAAGCACACTCTATATTCTTCACCAACCCACAATACATCAATTCTTCTGTTTTCCTTATTTATTGTCCAACTTTTGCATGCATATAGGGTGAATGAGAACACCATGGCTTGAATCAGACACACTTTAGTCCAGGTACAATTTAGTGATGCTGACAAGTCTTAGAGAGTTGTACAAGCATTTGTCCTCTCCTTTTCTGAGTTGTTCCTCCTTCATGAACATGAACATACTGCTCCCTAAGGTTCCTACCTAATCTGTCAAGTTGCTGTTGTCAATTTGATGCCATATAGATAGTTCTTTAAAAAGCATTATGCTATCTAATTGGTGACCATGCTCATCACCAATAAGGGGAAGTGAGGGAAAAACAGCAATGAAGCTGCAAGTTAAGCCCTACAGTGTTCAATAAAATAGACTCCTGTGAACCTGAGTTGAGACCTGGTTGGCCAGCAGTGTGGCAAGACCCCAGGGACTCTTGGGCCCAGAGTCAGTGACATAGCCACAGAGGACTAGAGTGGAGAGTGAAGCACCCAGCTGATAAGAAGAGAGGGCATATGCACAAGAACACCCACACTTGCAGAAAATACCCACTTGACCTGGCTTCAATGACTGCATGATCAGAGCTCAACTAGAAGAAGAAAGAAGAGGGAAAAAAGAGTAATCTGATACAATTTGATGAACTTGACCTTCACCTATGGATGTAGTAGCTGAAAAGAGGGAACAAATCTTTATAGCAAGGATCATTCCCACTTCCTCCATATACAGAGTAGACAGGGATGGGCAACTTGGACATTGGCTACCCAAAATGACGGGGCTACAAAGGCAAGAAGTGACTGGCTTACAAGCTTTCAAGAGGTAACCTAGATCCAGAGGGAACCAAGGAAGATAGAATCTCCAGGGAGTAGTATGCAATCTGTCTGGGCAGGGCTGATGAAAGGAGACAGGGATAGGTCTCTTGTGATACAATAGTGAGTAATTGTTATCAGGACTGACTGTGAGGGGTGGAAATGTAAAGGTACACGTTTTGTAGGATAAGAAGGGGAGTGATTGACTTTGCAGTCTCGGAGGGAAGTTCCCTGGGACCATCAAAGGAGAAGATTGGAGAGCAGGACCCTACCCAGAGAAGCGGTGACACCAGAGATAGAGGCAGAGACGATGACGTGAAAAGATGGAGTAGCTGGGGACTTTAGTCCCAGAGAGGGAGAGGGGCTGTGTGCTGATGACTGATGGGGGTGGGTGGGTGGCAGGCTTGCAGGGTATATCCTTTGTTTGGTTGGTGATGCATGGAGGGGATTGTAACCATGGCAATGAAATGATATACAATAGGATGAATGTAAAACTAATGTTCTCCCATGTAAACTATCACATAATTAACAATAAAACATTTAAATAATAAAAAACAAGTATTATGCTCAAGGCTGACTGTTTTTCACTAGTTAAGCTAAACTATCTTCAGTTTTAAGACGATCGATTTCAGGGGATATTTTTGGTTTAAGGGTTAAAGATTATTTCGGGGCAATAATTTCAGAACTCAACCACCTTCCAGGACTCTAGAAAATCTAAAATTATGTTCTGTGTTTCTCCCTTTTTGATTAGGATTCTTTTGTAGAATCTTTGATCAAAATGTTTAGTAATGGTAGCTAGGCACCATCCATTCTGGAATCATGGCAAAGGGCGCAGTTGTTCATGGAGGCAGTTAGCCACATGTTCCATATCCTCCTTCTAGTCTTGGCTCTTCCTTCCTCTGTTGTTTCAGGTGAAAAGACACCAATAGCCATGCTTCAATGGCCACTTGCAAGCTTTTAAGACTCCAGCCACTAAGAGCCAACGAATTAGGCAGAACAGAAACACTAAACATGTTATTCAGACAGTTAACCGGGATGTCTCATGAAACCATGCCTGCCATTGCCTCTGCTTGTTCTTACAGATTTTATGCTTTTAGTTCACACATTTAGGTCCTTAATTCATTTTGAATTTGTTTTTGTGTATGAATTTGTTTTGTGTATGTTTGTGCTTTGTTTTGAGGCATGAATCTTGTTTAATTTCTCTGCATGTGGAAATTCAATTTTTCTAGTGCCATTTATTTATTGAAGAGACTTTTATTTAACCATTGAATTTTATTTAGCACCCTTGTAAAAAGTCAGCTGACCGTAGATGTGTGGGTTTATTTCTGGATTCTCAGTTCTACTCCATGTGTACTGTTACACCAGGAGCATGATGTTTTGATTGTAGCTGTATGTTGTTATAAAGTGCCATCAAGTCAGTTTCTACTCAGTATAGGATTTCCAAGGAGTTGCTGGTGGGTTTTAACTATCTACCTTGGAGTTAAGAGTCCAGTGTTTAATCTATATTGGTGGTTATGTGCCATGGAGTTGGTTCCGACTCACAGTGACCCTATATACGGTTTCTAGTAAATTTTTACTGGAGCTGAAAGTCTTATCTTTCTCCCGCGGAAACTCTGGTAGTTTCGAACTGCTGGCGTTGAGATTAGCAGCCTGACTCATAACCACTATGCTACTAGGATTGTATAATATGTTTTAAAATCAGGAAGTATAAATCCTCCTTTGTTCCTCTCTTTCAGCATTAATTTAGCTTTCAGGGCCTCTCCATATAAACTTGAGGAATGGTTTTTCTACTTCTGTAAAGAAGGTTGTTGGAATTTTAATCAACATTGTGTTAAATCTATAGATCACACTGAGTAATTTTGACACCTTAGTGATGTTGTTATGTGTCATTAAGTCAATTCTGTATAGGGTTTCCAAGACTGTAAGTCTTTGTGAGAGCATAAAGCATCCTCTTTCTCTTGATCTTAACAATAGTGTCTTCAATTCATGAACATGGAGTATCATTTTCTAATGTTTAGCTATTCCTTCATTCCTAGAATAAATCCAACTTTGTCATGGTATATGATACTTTTAATAAACTGTGGAGTTCTGTTTGCTAGTATTTTGTTGAGAATGTTTGCATCTGTATCCATAAGCACTACAGGATAAGCACTAGACTGTTAAATGCAAGGTCAGCAGTTCTAACATACCAGCCACTCTTCAGAAACCCTACACAGGGTCACCGAGTTGGAACTGACATGACAGCACTTAACAACAACTACTACAACATCCATGAAAGATACTGGAGTATATTTTTCCTTCTTTGTGGTGTCTCTGTCTGGTTTGGGTATTTAGGTTTGTTTCGTAAAATATATTCCTTCCTTCTCTGCTTTTTTGAAGAGTTAAGTACTGGTATCAATTATTCTCTGAATGTTTGGTAGAATTTCCCAGTGAAGCCATCTGGCCAAGGACTCTTTTGATTGGGGAGTTACTGATCACTAATTCAATCTCTTCACTTGTTATGGGTCTGTTTAGACTTTCTATTCCCTCTTAGTTCCGTTTGAGTAGGTTACATACTATTACAAATTTGTCCATTTCATCTAGGCGATCCAGATTTTTGCCAAACAGTTGTTCATGATATTGTCATAATTCTGTTAATTCTATTGGGACAGTTACAATATCTTCTCTTTCATTTTCCATTTTGGTATTTGCAGCTTTTCTCTAAATTGTCAGTCTAGCTAAAAGTTTGTCCATTTAATTGATATTTTTGAAGAACCAACTTTTGTTTTTTTTTAATTTTCTATTGTTTTTCTGATTTTTTCTTTCTGCTCTGATCTTTGATATTTTCTTTCTTCTTTTGGTAAGTTTAGGCTTAGTTTGCTCTTGTATTTCTAGTTCCTGGAATTTATCAGTTGGGCTCTTGGTTTGAGATCTCTCTTCTTTGTTCAGATCAGCATTTAGTGGAAGTTTCCCTTTGAGTACTGAGTGGAGGGTCAGAGAAAAAGAGGAAGACCCCTAATGAGATGGATTGATGGACTCAAGTGTGGCAGCGGTAGTGAGGTTGGCCCAGGATCGGACATTGTTTCATTCTGCTGTGCATGGGGTCGCTATGAGTCAGTTCCGACTCGATGGCACCTGACAACAGCAACAACAACTGCCTTTGCTGCATCCCATACACTGTTGCTATGCTGAAGTTTCATATTCATGTGGCTCTAAGAAATTTGTAATATCCTCTCTAATTCTTATTGGTAGTCTAATGTTGTTGCTAAGTGCTGTTAAGTTGGTTACGACTCATAGCGACCCTGTATAGGGTTTCCAAGAAGCAGCTGATGTGCTTGAACCACCAACCTGCAGCATGACACCAGGACTCCAGTAGTTTAATAATGTTCTGTTTAATATCGATATTTTTGTGTATTTTCTAGTTTGTTTGTTTTTCTGCTGTTGAGGCCAAAGAAAATACTTTGTACAATTTCAATCTTCTAAATTTTATCAAAAAAGACCTTCTTTGTGACTTAGTGCGTTGTCTATTTGCATAAGAATATGCAGAGTTGCAGATAGTATCCATTTTGACCTAGCTTTGATGACTTGATGATCAGAACCTGACTAGAGGAAGATGAAGAAATTTAATAAAGGAAGCAAGTGCAAATTACTACAATTTGATGAACTTGACCGATACTTATGGATGTAGTAGCTCAAAATATCAACTGAGAGGGAAGGAGTCTTCACATGAAGGATCAAACCTATCTCCTCTGTACAAAGGGTTGATAGGGACATGAAACTTAGACATTTGTTTGTGTTATGTGCTGTGGAGTCGGTTCCAACTCATAGCAACCCTGTACGGGGTTTCCGAGGCTATAAATATTTACGGGAGCAGAAAGCCTCATCTTTCTCCCATGGAACAGCTGGTAGTTTCAAACCTCTGACCCTGAGGTTAGCAGCCTGATTTGTAACTACTACACTACCAGAACTCCTTATGCACTGATTAAATCAGCAAAAATGATATTATATGAATGCTAGCTATATAGCTTCTGTTAAACAGCACTGGTTTTATCAGATATTAAATCCCTACAAGTTTCCTTGGCAATCTTGAGTCACTGCAACCTTGCCAATAACTATATCACTTAAACTTTCTTATTTATGACTGTAAAGATTCTACACTATGACATATTTATGCTAAATACACTGAAACAAAATTTCAAGTAAAATTAACTGCATCCACATATATTGGACCAAGCAGGTCTCAACATCTAGATTTCACTTTTATAAATTACACAAATACATTGTACATTCTTAAATAATGAATGCTTACAATATTAATATGTAAGCCATACACAGGCGGACTTACACAGGAATGTGAAAGGATCAATTATTTCTGTTACAAATTGCAACACTCTCCATTTTCTCTTTTGTGGCTGTTATTCATTTCTTCCTGGTTTCCACAGACTGCTGCACCAGTCCTTAGGGTTTAGCTATGAAATCTGTTTGAGCTGAATGAGGTAACATTGGTTAAGCATGATCCTTACATCTGATGCCGTTTCCACAGCTATCTTGAATCTTCAGGCTCTGGTTTGATGATCTTCTTTTCTAAGGTAAAAGCTGAGTAAGGGTAGTCTTTTAAAATCCCAAGGCTGTCTGATGAGTAGGACTTTGCCTCACTGGAGTAAAGTCTTGTAATCTCCCCATCCACTTCAAAATGATGGGGCTGTCTGTACTGTATATTAGGCATTCGGAGATTCAAAGGTCTTTCTCCTTGTCCATCAGAGTTATCAGATGTTAAGCCATTAGGGCTGTGCTCTTCCAAGTTTTGCCTGTAAAACCCTGCAGATCGTCTTCGTTCAGCATGCTGCAGTCTCTCGTAGACAGCTTGGGTGCAAAGGAACTCCATCGGCTTTGCCATCACATTTTCAGGCTTCTGTGAACTAAGAGCTGCAAGTTCTTCACTCTTAGCTTTCGCCTGCTGGAAGAGTGTTGCATAGAATCCTGGAAATCTGGAAAACCATCCTTCACTTGAATTCTTTTTGGGGATAATTCATCTCTTTCTCCACATTTTGACTTGGTAGTTCTGTAAGTATATTTATAGGTGAAATCTGTCTATCCAGGGCAAAAAGTTCATCTCTTCTAAGAGATGTCTAAGCCAACTTAGACATTGTCTACCTAAAACAGGGGAGGAGGGTAGAGCTATAAAGGCACGAAGTGGCTGGCTTACAAGTTTTCAAGAGAGAGTTTAATTTCAGAGTATGAGGGGAAGCGTAGAATCCCCAATGAACAGTTTTACTGTTGTCTAGATGGCTCTGGTGAAAGAAGAGGATGGAATTAATTGATTCAGTACTGAGTACTTATTATCATGCCTAATTGTGAAGGTCACAACTGTAAAGGTAGAAGTTATGTAACAAAAAGAGTAGAGGAAAAAAAAAAAGAGTGGAGGAATAGAGGACCCTAGGACCATCAAGAGAGAAGAGCATGAGCAGAACGTGAGACCCTAACCAGAGAAGCAGAGACACCAGAGATAGAGGCAGAGGTGATGGCATGGAAAGATTGAGCAGCTGAAGACTCTAGACTGATGGAAAGAGAAAGGCTGTGTGCTGACAAACAGGAGGCTGGCTTCCAGAATATGCTCTGTTGTTGTTTAAATGATTATATATCCCTGCATGGTTTTTTGTTTGTTTTTTGCTTGTTTGTTTTTATATGTCAAAGGGGATTTAAAAAAAAAGAGGGGGGGTTTCTTGATAAAACAAACAATCTATGATGGTTGGGGGAAAGGAAATAATACACGCACTCGAGGGTAGACATGCATTGACATGGGTGACAGACAGGGCAGGCAATATACAAATGGAGGGAGGTTGGCAGAGGAAAGATGGGGGTGGTGGGAGACACAGAGAGGAATGCAGTGGTTGGAGTGAATAGAGGTAAATGCTGTTAACTGTTGGTGCATGGAGGGGATTGCAACCATATAATGAAGTAAAGTCTATGATTTGTTGAATATAATACTGATGATCTGTTCTGTAAACCTTCACTCGATTCACAATAAAAAGTTTTTTTGTTTTTTGTTTTTTTTAATGTAGTCTATTCTGGTCAGTGATCCATGTGCACTGGAAACTATATTACGCTGCTTGGGGTGGAGTCGTCTAGATACTGTTGTTGTTAGGTGTTGTTGAGTTGGTTCCAACTCATAGTGACCCTACACACAACAGAATGAAACACTGCCAGTGTTGCATCATCCTCATAATTGGTGTTACCCTTAAGCCCACTGATGCTGTCACTGTGCCAATCCATCTTGCTGGGGGTGGGGTGTCTTCCCCTTTTTCGCTGACCCTCCACTTTACCAAACACTAAAATATGAGGTAGAGAGGGGCTTCAAAAAGTTCATGGGGAAATGAAATGAAAAGATAGTGAAATTTTTCCACAAATTTATGTCTTTTAAATCTAGTTGCTTCATAGTGTCTGTCATTCATGTCCTCGGTTTTCTTGCTGATATTCTTTCTAAATGTTCTAAAATTGACAGTAGTGTATTGGAGTCTCCAACTATTATTATAGGACTATTTCTGTAGTACTACAATATTTTATAACCATTATTGTAGTATTGTTTATCCCTTCTAGTGTAATTAGTGCTTGCTTTATATATTTAGGTGCCCGATGTTGGGTCCTGGTGTGGCACGGTTGGCTAAGCATTGGATTGCTAAGCATTGGATTGCTAACCACCAATTGTTCCTTGGAAACCCTATACAAAGGGTGCATATACAATTGTTAAATCTTCTAACTGATAATGTCCATCTTTATCGCTTCTAACAGATTTTGTCTTAAAGTCTACTTTGATATTAAGATTGCCACCCAGCTCTTTTTTGAAAATCTTTTTTTCCATCCTTTCATTTTCAAACTATTTGTGTAAGGTGTGGCTCTTATAAATAGCATATAGCTGGGTCACATTTTTTTTCAATCCATTCAGTCTCTCTCTGCCTTCTTATTGGAGTATTTGGTGGTGGTTATGTACCATGGAGTCAGTTCCAACTCATAGCGACCCTGTACAGGGTTTCCAAGGTTGGAAATCTTTAAGGGAGCAGAAAGCTTCATCTTTCTCCCATGTAACAAACAGCTGGTAGTTTCAAACTGCTGACCTTGAGATTCGCAGTCCATTTATAGTCACTGTGATTAGTGATATGAAAGGGTTAATAGTGCCATTTTTGTCATTTGTTTGTGTATGTGTGTCTTAAGTCTTCTTTGTCTTTGTCCTTTAGTACTGTTTGCTTTTATGTCTTGTTGGTTTATTGCAGTGAGCCTTTGTGGCTCCCTTTTCTCTTTTTTTTTTTTTTTGCATGTTTTTAAAGTATTTTTCTTAGTATTACACTTATAAGCTTGCATTTATAACATTCTAGCGTAAGTTGGAACCAACTTAACTTAGTAAATTAAAAGAAATTCTACAACGCATTCCTCTCCCTCCCACCTTTTGTTATCATTATGTCTTCATATTTCATACTCCCATTAACATAATTTTATTCTTTTATTTTATGTACTTGTTACTAAAATACATGAAGGACAAAACATTGAGAATTATTAATCATGAATACCTTATTACTAGGCCTTGTGCATTTCCCCTTATTAGGGATCATTCTTGTAATGTATAGCTTTGATTTACTCTCTAGAGTGTTTTTCCTCCCATCTGTGCTGGAAGAAGTACAGCCAGAATGCTCCTTGGAAACCAGAATGGCCAGACTTTCATCTCTTATACTTCAGACATATTTATCAGGAAGGACCAGTCCCTGGAGAAGGATATCATGTTTGGTAAAGTAGGAATCAGAGAAAAAGAGGAAGCTACCTCCCCCACACCTGATGAGATGGATTGGCAGCAGCAGCGATGGGTTTAAATGTAGTAACAACTGTGAGGTTGGCACAGGGCCAGGTAGTGCTTTGTTCTATCCTGCATGGGATTGCTATGAGTCAGTACCAACTTGATGGCACCTAACAACAATAATAGAAGTATTATTTTTTGTAGGGCTGGCCTGGTGGATATGAATTCTCTTAGCTTCTGCTTCTCTAGAATGTTTTAATTTCACTGCTATTCTTGAAGGAAGGATAGTTTTGCCGGAGGAGTTCCTAATTTTTCAATGAAAAAAATATTATGGAGAAGTCATAACATATAAATCCTATGGTATAAACTCATTATTATGGATTATAAGAAGTCACATTCCAAAGTTCCACATCCACTAATAAGCACAAATTGAATAGAATATACAGTCCATTGTTGAACATCTAGTTATTAAAAGGACACATTTCCATTTTCTGTATTCACAATAAACCTGTTAGTACTATCTCTATTCACACCAATTTTTACCTGTTTATTTGCAAACACTACCAGAGGAAGGATAGGGTTTGTTCCAATCAGTTGATGAAGGTGCTTTTTGGCTTCAGGTAATCGGTTGTGATCTGCTGAATCGACCACAAAGATCAGCAGTAATCCCCTGGACAGGTATGTTTCCCAATAAGAACGGAAAGGTTCACTGCCACCAACTACAGAGAACAGTAGAGGAAGAAAGTACGATCAAATGAAATTGCAAAAGGAACCAGAATAGAAAATAATGAATATGTTCTTGCATTGTAAAGAATGTAACCAATGTCACTGAGCAACTTGAATAAAAATTGTGGAATGGAAAGCTAAACTGCTTTGTAAACCTCCACTAAAAACACAATTGTGAAATGCCATGAAGTTGGTTCCAACTCATAGCAATCTGTATAGTAGCTTGTAAGTTTGAACCACTGACCTTGAGGTTCAAACCCACCTTGCAGTCCAGTGCTTATCCTACAGTGCCACACCAGGACTGTGTCTACCTCACACCTAGATTCACCACTGTTAACACCTCGCCGTAAGTGGTCATCTATTTCTATATCCACCTACACATGCTTTCTCTTTGGGAACCATTTCAAAGTAGGCGGTAGACATCATGACAGCTACCTACATAAGGATTTTAAATTTATCTTTTAGTTATTAACTTCTAACTCAACTGCAGTGTAGCTAGAGATTATGGTCTAAATGATGCCTCTTTAAAATCTGTTAAGACTTGCTCTAGGACCCAGTATGTGGTCAGTTTTGGTAAATGTTACATGCATATTCTATTTGGATGCAGAATTTTACATTGTCCAGTACATCAAACTTGCTAAATTCATTCTTGTGTATCTTTGCTAATTTTTTTTTTTACAAAAAAATTTTAAATCTCTCATTCCAATAGTAGGTTTGTCAGATGATACCCACTTGCCATGGCTCCAATGATGGGACGAACAGAGCTCAACCCGAAGAAGAAAAAAGAGGAAAAAAGCATCATCTGATAAAATTTGATAAACTGGACATCCACCTATAAATGCAGTAGCTCAAAAGAGGAAACAAATCCCTGCTCCAAGAATTATTCCCACCCCCTCCACACAAAGAGTAGATAGGGATGGACATTTTGAACTTTGACTAACCAAAAATGGGAGAAAGGATACAAAGGCAAGAAGTGACTGGCTTACAAGCTTTCAAGAGGGAACCTAGATCCACAGGGCGGGGAAGATGGTAGAGTGTCCTATGTGTCTAGGAAGGGCAGATGAAAAGAAATGCAGATGGGTCCCTTGGGAAGCAAGGGTGAATAATTGTTACCAGGACTGATTGTGAGGACTGGAAATGTAAAGGTGGACATTTTTATAGCAAGGAGGAGAGTGATTAACCTTTCAGTCTAGGAACGAAGGGCCCTGGGACCATCAATGGAGAAGAACAGAGAGCGGGACCCCACCCAGAGGAGCAGTGAAGCTTGAGACTGAGACAGAGAGGATGACGTGAAGAGAGAGGATGACGTGAAGAGATGGAGTGGCTGGGGACTAGGGATCCAGAGAGGGAGAGGGGCTGTGTGCTGAGGACCGTGAGGGGAGGGCAGGCGGGATTGCAGGATACACCCTTTGGTTGGGTGATGATGCATGGACGGGATGGTAACTATGGCAATGAAACAATGTATGATGGAATGAATGCAAAACTAATGTTCCCCCATGTAGACTATCACACAATACACAATAAAACATTTTAAAAAAAAAAGAGAGACGAGCATGAGCAGAATGTGGGACCCTAACTCGTAAAGCAGCAACACCAGAGATGGAGGCAGAGATGATGGCATGGAGAAAGAGAGCTGCTGAAGACTCAAGACTCATGGAAAGAGGCTGTGTGCTGGTGGCCAGGAGACTGGCTTGAAGAATGTGCCCTTTTGTTGCTTAAATGATTATATATTCCTGAGTGTTTTTGCGTACCTGCCCCCCAAAAAATAAAGAAAAAAAAAAAAAGTAGGTTTGTCCATTTTTTCCCCTGTAATTTAATCATTCTTTAGTTTTGGGGTTTTTTTTTTGGGGGGGGTGTTTTTGGTTTTGTTTTCTCTTTTGTGGCTTAAGCAACTTGATAGGTGAGTACCAGTGGATTACAGCAAAAGAAAGAGATTTGGGGATACATCATCATCCTGTTTTAGTATTCAAGTGGCCATATCAGAAGATATTTGGATGTGTTTGGAGTGGATACATAAATTTAGGAGTCACTAGCATAAGCTTTCAAATGGCCATTCAGTGTACAGCAACTCCTATAGAAATTTAGGAGTCAATAGTATATAGGTGGACTCCTAGTGTGGCACTCTAGGATCAGCAATGGACTAAGAACCACAAGGTCGGTGTTTCAAACCCACCAGCTGCTCCTCAGAAACTCTATATACAGGGTCACTATGAGTTGGAACAAACTCGATGGCACTTAACAACAACAACAGCATATTATCAGATCAGCACGGGACTGCTAACCACAAGGGAGGCTCCTGGAGATATTAGGAGAGGTGGTAAAGACTCCCTCAAAACTGCTCTTTACCACCAGCACTGCTAAAAATAGAAACGACAAAGAACAGAAAGTTGCTTGTCCCATGCTATAGCCTTGAGGTGCACTGTGGGTTAATATGCTGGACTGCAAAGTAGGTTTGAACCGCAAGATTAGCAGTTCAAGCTCACCAGCCGCTCCTCAGAAACCCTATACAGGGTCACTAAGAGTCGGAACTGACTTGACGGCACTTAACAGCAACCACAATATCTTAGTATTAAACTACACACACATTCTAACATCTAGAAAAGGCTGGTCCAGTGTTACTTTTCACAAGGACCCAATGTTAATGAGATCATATTTGATTTAAGATGTAACGAAATACAGCTACCCTGTAACTGCAATGAGGGAGATGGGCTTACTCTCCAGGAACTCCATCTGTCTGTCATCGGTGCTGATGCACACTGCATTGAAACCCCTGGTAGGTACCACGCTGTGCTGGACTCTGTTTGAAGCTAGGGAGTGGAGGACACTGGTTTTTCCTGCTCCATCCAGGCCCAGTACAATAATCTGCTTATTTTTCTCCTGTCAAACAAAAGATAAATCAATAAACCCTTGTGATTAATAGACTCCTGAAGGGCACGGCTTTATTTTCTTCTTTTTTTGTCTCCCAGAGCAGCTGTGGTAGGGCCTAGTAATATTCACAAAATTGCTAGACAGAAAAGAACTTCATAAAAATTGTATGCACCTAACCTTGAGACAGGAGTCCTAGTGTGGCGCTGTGGGTTAATGTGCCAAACTGCAAAGCCGTTTGAACTGCAAGACTGGCGGTTCAAGCTCACCAGCTGCACCTCGGAAACCTTATCTATACAGGGTCGCTATGGGTCGGAGCTGATTCAATGGCACTTAACAACAACAACAACCTTGAGATGAGAAAGATGAAGATAGGCTGGCTAGTTTGAAGTTCAGGGAGATGAGTAAACTCTTGAACCTAAAGACGCTGATCTAGCCACCGTGGGCTAGAGTTAAGAATGAAGCAGTTCCCAGATTTGAAGAGGGGGGAGGCATGCGAGAACTCCCAGACTCGCAGATAGTATCCATTGGACCTAACGTGGATGGTTGGCTGACCAGAACTTAACCAGATGAAGATAAAGAAGTATGATATAGGAAACAGATGTAAATTACTACAACCTGATCTACTGGACCCTTGGTTATGGAAGAAGCTGACCCAAATTCCAACCAAATAGGGAAGGATTCTTCATATCAAGGATAAAATATGTCTCCTCGGTACACTGGGTGTCACAGGACAACATGTGTGAAAATTGTTAAATGAAAAACCTCTTTTGCTATGTATGCTGTCACCAAAAATAAAATAATTTTTTTAAAAAAATACATATATTTTAAATTGTATGGGCCTAGATTTACAACAACAACAAATGATGCTATTTATGTTATCCAAACACCTCATGGGATTTGGTTCCCTAGTTTAGAAATTTAGGGTCATGGTTTCTTTAAGTCATCTCAGTTAATTTGCCTAATAGTGTATTAATGCTCCTACTTTGTAGTGTAGTGCCTGGAATCTTAAAAGCTCCAGGTTTTCAGATTAAAAGAAACATTCTTTGATGATTACCGGGGGTGGGCCGGAAGATAGTGTAATTCACTTGTTAAGGGGCAGAGACATGTTAGCTTGGCTGACAGGGAGAGCAATATACAAGAACAGGAAGGTTTGGCAGAACAATGATATAGAAGAATGATGAAGATAGGTGAAGGCACAGGGAGGTATGCAAAGGCTACAAGGGATAGAGGTAAATATAGATATATACACAACCTTGGCACAACAGTGTGTAGATATATGCACAGGTGTAGATATATGCAGAGAGGGACACAGGCTGAATGGGTAAGGGAGGCAGAGTAGAATTGTTGTTGTTGTTAGGTGCCATCAAGTCAGTCGATACCAACTCATAGTGACCCGATGCACAACAGAACAAAACACTGCCTGGTCCTGGGCTACCTCATAATTGTTGCCATGCTGGAACCCACTGATGTTGCTACCTTACCAATCCATCTTAATGGGGGTCTTCCTCTTTCTCTCTGCCCCTCCACCTTACCAAACATGATATCCCTCTCCAGCAACTGGTCTCTCCTGACAACATGTCCAAAGTATGAGAGACAAAGTTTTGGCTATCCTGGCCTCCAAGGAGCCTCTGGCTGTACTTCTTCCAACACAGATCTGTTTGTTCTTTTGGCAGCCCATGGTACTTTCAATATTGTCCTCCAACACCATAACTCAAAAGCATCAATTCTTCTACAGTCTTCCTTATTCACTGTCCAGCCTTCATATGTATATGAGGTTATTGAAAATACCATGGCTTGGGTCAGGTGCACCTTAGTCCTCAAGCTGACATCTTTGCTCTTGAGCACTTTAAAAAGAGTGGGATATAGATATATACGTACATATCCCACAAATACATGATTTGAAAGAGGTATTTGTACATGGGTAACTCGGGAACCCTGCACAGGGTCGCTATGAGTCGGAACCAACTCCCTGGCACATAACCACCAACAACAACCACAAGGAGAAAGCAGACTACTGTTGCTACATGGAGGAGATTGCAATCATTGAGATGAAACAATGTATATGATTTGTTGAAAGCAAACTGATTATCTTGTTTGTAAATCTTCACTCAACTCACAATAAAAAGTTTAAAAAATGAACGAGGATTTATTTTGAAAACTGATGAACTAGAAGTAAATTTGAGAAAGATGCGTTCCACCAACACATCAGTTTTATTACAAATCTTGATTGCGAGGCAAGTGCAGGCTGGTGTGAAGGCTGAACTAGGATGTTCACAGTGCTCAGAAAATTTGTTTCTAGGATGCAAACCTATTTAAGCAGTACTAAATGAGCAACAATACAACCTGATTGCTCACAAAAAAATGAATTCTGTTTTCCAAACAGCTTAATGGAGAAATAACTAATTACATTAGAAATCGTCTTTGATAGTTCAAACAAACAAAAACAACAGTTCCCATCCAGTCCATTTCAATTGGCAGCTCCATCCATGCAGAGTATATGTGCACTAGCTCATTCTTTAATGGCACTGGTTTCAAAACAACAGCAAGTTTATAAATTGCTTCTGGTTCTGTTGGAACATTGAGTGTCGATGTTAGATTAAGACTGGATTACTGGAGAAAAGTAATCCTAATGCCACTTTGAGGATTGACGTATGCCTTACCCAAGTCTTGTTTTTTCAGTTACCTAATTGTTGTCAGGTGCCATCGAGTCGGAACCAACTCACAGCAACCCAATGCACAGCAGAACGAAACAATGTCCGATCCTGGGCCAACCTCACTACCACTGCCACACTTGAGTCCATCAATGATTCCACCTGGCCTCATATGCATGTGAAAATCAGACAATGAAGAAGGAAGACCATAGAAGAATCGGAAGCCTTTGAATTATGGTGTTGGCTAAGTACGATGGACTGCTAGAACAAAGCTGTCTTATAAGAAAGAAGTACATCTAAAATGATTCTTGTAAGAGAGGACAGCAAGACTTCGTCTCACATACTTGGGCATGTCAGGAAGGTCCAATCCTTGAGGAACATCATGTTTGGTAAAGCGGAGGGTCATTGTAAAGGAGGAAGACCCTCAACCACATGGACTGACACAGTAGTAGCAACAATAGGCTAAATTTAACAATCTGAGGATGGTGCAGGACCAGGCAGTATTTGTTTCTGTTGTGCATAGAGTAACTATGAATAGGAACTGACTGAATGACACCTAAAAACAACAACCTAACAAATAGAAATAGAATGACTGTCTCTTTCCCCCTTTTTAAAATGATCTATATGGCTCTGGTAGCGTAGTGGTTACGAATTGGGCTGTGCACCGCAAGGTTAGCAGTTAGAAACTACCAGCTGTTCCACGGGAGAAAGATGAGGCTTTCTGCTCCCGTAAAGATTTACAGTCTCGGAAACCTTGTACAGGGTCTCTATGAGTCGGAACTGACTCCACGGCACATAACCACCACCACCATATGAAAGCAGGACTCTTGGTGTGGCGCTGCAGGATAAACACTGGATTGATAACTAAAAGGTCAGCTGTTCAAACCTATCAGCCCTCCTCAAAAAAACCCGGTGTCACTATGAGTTGGAACCAACTTAAACCACCACCATAATACCCCCATTCCAAACACAATCTGTCTTTAAGCCTCCTAGTCACCCATGGAGTCCTGGTGTGGCATTATAGGATAAGCACTGGACTACAAGGTCATTTGAACCAAAGGTTAGCGATTCAAACTTACAGCTGCTCCTCGAAAACCCTATATAGGGTCCCCGTGAGTCGGAACCGACTTGATGGCACCTAACAACAACAAATGAGTCAGAACCAACTCGAAAGCACTTAACAACACCTGTGCTTGATCATCTGTTTTGTTTTGTTTTTTTTTTCAGTTAAATATACATCCTCACATTTATAATCACAAGAAATTACTGTCTTCTGACATGAAGTGTGATTTGGAGCACCATTCTTTGTAATAGTTGATTCCTTTAACCATAAATGGATCTACGTAGTCTGTGTTTTAGATATTAAATCTCTATTAGTTCCAGTAGTGTAGAACTAGAAAGCAGATCTGGGCAAAGGAGGCAGGCAGCCAAGAATTTCATGAATAGTCAACATCAAACTGACCCCAACAATGACTGGTTTCTGAGTCCTCTCCGTTTAAACTTTGTGGCCATCCCCTAGGGCTCAGTGACCGTCAGAAACAATACAAGTAGTTAACCACTGTTGTTAAGTGTCATACAATGTTCCGACTCATAGTGACCTTGTATATGGTTTCTGAGGAGCGGCTGGTGAGTTTGAACCCGCGACCTTATGGTTCAAACAGACTTTGAGGTCCAATGCTTATCCTACAGAGCCACACCAGGGCCTCAGCTAACCATATGGCCCACGAAGAAAGAACCAAGCCGCCCAAAGCACACACTATATAAATTCCGGGTCTGTGCACTGGGATTCAAGTGCTTGGACCGAGATAAGAATGGGAAATGGTCCATTTCCAGGATACTTGTGGAAAACGATGCGCTCTTCTCTTCTAAGACAAGGATGAGGACGCCAGGTTGGGTCTGAGGGGTGGTGGTTATGTGCCGTGGAGGCGGTTCAGACTCAGAGTTACCCTGAATACGGTTTCCGAGGCTGTAAATCTTTACCTGAGCTGCCGACCTTAAGGTTAGCAGCCAGCCCATAACCACTACCTTACCAGAGCTTCTTGGGGCTGAGGACAGGGTGGTTCTAAGTTTGGCACATCCCCCGCCCATCCACAGGCAAAAAACCTGAAAAGGACCCGGTTACGACGTCTGATCGGGGGTCTCAGACGTAACAGAGCTACAGTCAAGCGTGTGAATGCGGGACAATGGCCTTAGGGAGAGGGTCTCGGGCAGGTGACCGCCACACCTGTTCTCTTACCAGCGGCTCCATCGGGCACTTCGACAAGACGCTATTCTTTTTCTCTTCTTTGCCATTTAATTGTTCCTTCGCTTTCTCTGTCTCCCTCTCTTGATCTTTCCTCTTCTGCTCTTTATCCTCTTCTTTCCCTTTACTCTTCGCCTTCCCTTTTTCTTTCCCCAACTCCTTTTCTTTGCCCTTAATTTTCTCTTCCGAATCCTTCCTTTTCGCTTTCTCCTTCTCCTCCTTTCTTTTGTCCCTGGTTTTCTCTTTCTCTGTCTTTCCCTTCTCAAGGCTCTTCTTTGCCTTCACCCTCTCCATCCCCTCCGCCCCGGTTTCTGGCTCTAACGCTGCGCGCCAGCGCGCAGGAACCGCAGCCCTGGGTTCCCGCAGGTGTGGCCCCCGCGGCGGGCACGAGGCGGAGACGTAGGTCCACGCGGCGTAGACCACACCCGCAGTCACCAGAGCCGCGGCCAGTCCCAGGGCTCCAAAACTGCGGCCCGGCATGGCGCGCTCACCGCAGGCGGACTGCGGTAGGTTCGCGGAGACTGGAGGCGAGGAAGGAATGAAACGGGGAGGTGCTACAGAAGTTCTAGCCCAGCTGTTCACGCTGTAGCTGCTGCCTGAAAGCTGTCTCTGACTCCCTTGCTTGCCCTGAGGCTCTGCAGCACGATTGCCTTGGGCCGGTTGCCCTGGGAACGCTTTGCTGGGCGTCGGGATTACCAGATATCTAAATCCTACCTCTCTGGCTTCAAACCAAAGCCCGCCCATCCCACGTGTCTCGGAGCCTGTGGCGCCAGTCCTGAGAGTCTCCAGAGATGAATTCCCGCCTCCCCCAACTCCCAATCACTCTCCTGGCAAGGAAGTTCATCTCCCCGCCCTATTCCGCTAGGAATACCGGAAGATGCTGGTTAGATGTCTTGGAGTTAGCTCCAACTCATAGCAACCGAATGAAATACTGCCCGGTCCCATGCCAGCCTCACAATCCTTGCTATGCTGAAAGCTGCTACTCAGGATTGTTGTTAGGTTTCCCGGAGGCGGTTCTGATTCACAGTGACCTTATGCACAAGACTAAACACTGCCGGATCCTGTGGTTAACACATGAGCCACTGCTGCCACTGAGTCAATCCATCTCACTGGGATCTTCCTCTTTTTTGCTGACCTTTGCTGATTAATAACTAGGGATGTGAAGGGCGTCATCATTTAACATTTCCTTTGCCTTTTTTTTTTTGTTTCCAAGAAGCCCCAGATTAAATTAGTTGTCTACTATAATCATGGGTGCGCGGTGGCACCATACGATAGCATCGGACTGCAAACCACAAAGTCGACGGTTCGACCCAGCTGCTCCACGGGAGAAATATGAGGCTTTCTGATCCCAAATAACTCAGAAACCCTATACAATGTCGCTAAGAGTCCGAACCCACTGGACAGCGCTTAACAACAACAAAACCAGAATCTTGACTGTTAGTAATGATGACTTTGTGCCATGGAGTCGGTTCCGACTCATAGCGACCCTGTACAGGGTTTCTGAGACTGTAAATCTTTACAGGAGCTGAAAGCCTCATCTTTCTCCCCCGGAACAGCTGGTAGTTTCGAACTGCTGACCTTGCGGTTTGCAGCCCGATTCAACCACTACGCTAAATAAACCTGTACAAAATGGAGTTTTAAAAAATGGTTGCAATGATTCTTAAACTGGATAAGTGTTGAGAATGGTTCCTTTTATTTTCTTAGACTCTTTTGCATATTTCAGAATTTAACAAAATCATTTTAATGCAATAAACTGACTTTCCTTCATTAGAACTATGTTTGAAATAGATTATGGAACAATGAATGAGTGGAAGGTTCCAGAAGGCTTGAGTGATGCAAGTTTTCAAGGTTAGCTTTATCCAAGTAGTCTTGAAAATCCTGTGTTTTATTCTTGAAAAAAATATTTTTAAAAATCTGTTTACATATACATACCAACACGTTAATTTTCAGTGGGGTTTAAACTGGTTCTATCAATCCCAATACATTAGTTCTGATTCTGCTGGTAGGGGCAGAAGCATTCCCGAACCCAGCTTAAAAGAAAACTCTTAAAACATACTAACTAACCAGGAGTCCTCAATAATAAGTCAACACTCAAAACACCTAAATCCATACTCACCGCTAGAATATTTTATTTTAAAATGTACCACAGTGAATGTATGTATTCACATTGGTTCTTATAAATGTATGCATACACACACACATATATACACAAAGTATGTATGTCATTGGGTACCCATCTGTCCAAAAGAGCAAATGTAATGTAAATACTTCTTTTGACAATTTTTACATATTTATTTGAACTACGGTTTCAGTAATGATTGTCAGTAACAATGACTAAATAGAGAATCAAAATTTTGCTGCTGTACCTTGGTTTTAAATGTTCAATTATGGGTTATTTTCACCAAGATTCTGGTGTGGCGCTGCAGGTTAATGTGTGGGGCTACAGGGTCAGTTTGAACCGCAAGGTAAGGGGTTCAGGCTCAACAGCCACTCTTTGGAAACCCTATACACTAAGTCAGAAATGACTCGACGGCACTTAACAACACAACAGTGAATAATTATTACTATGTCGTTGTTGTTAAATACTGTGGAGTCGGTTCAGACTCATAGCGACCCTGTACAGGGTTTCCAAGGCTGTAAATCTTTACGGGAGCAGAAAGCCTCATCTTTCTCCCGCAGAGCAGCTGGTAGTTTCAAACTGCTGACCTTGCAGTTGGCAGCCCTACTCATAACTACTACGCTACCAGAGCTAGTGGGATAAATATTCAAAAAGAATATCTGTCACCCCCATCAAAAGATTATTTTCTGTAGAGCTCAGAAAATGTTATGCCATAATAAATCACTCCTATTTAGAGAGAATTTCTTTACTTTCCACCACAAATACAGATGTAAAACAGAAAGGCAGCACCACATTTCTTAACCTTTCTCTCCTAAAGTAACAAAAGCCTTTCTGAAAACTTTAAAGAAGTTTCAATAGATATGTTCAGAGTCAAACACAGCAGCACTTTATTAACAAGGACAGAGTAATATGATCACAAGAAAATACTCATGAACCTAAATTAAATGATATCTTGAACAGCATAAAATGAATACAGGGGTAGACATTCCAATCTGTCTGTCTTGCAGCAGTTCAATGAGAAAGTGGTTTGTAAGCAAGGAAAGACAAGTACAATATTTATATACCATCAGATGACTGTAAAATACTTCATTACTTTGAGAAGGTTCATGAATGGTAATACCCATAAGTAGAAACAGTGGCCATTTGAGTATCTATTAGTTGGGTCGAACAGTCCTGTTAGATCTGAATACTGCCTGGTATTGAACTCTGGTACGGATTTTCCCTCAGCTTAGGAAGTCAGTTCATGCTCTTGACAGGGACCATTAATATTTCTGATTGAAACAGCCCAATTGTCAACTTCTGGCAACATTGAAAATCCTTGAGTGCTTTAATGGTGCTAAATCAGCATAATGTCACCGTAATCTGAAGATAATGTGGGTGTGCAAAAAGAGTCCTAATTAATATATGGGGGCGCATCAAGGTTTTTGGAAATTTTCCATTCTCTTTTAATTTCATTTTCCACAAACTTTTGAAGCCTCATTTATAAAAAATATAATGAAAAGTATCCCATATTCCTGTATCACATGACAGAATATTCAAGTCATTTATTTTCATTTTCCTGTGGTCACTCATTTAATGAGGTGAAGAACAGTAGTGTATTGTTAAGGTCCCTTTTTATCACATGATATTCCTAAGCAGATGATTTGGAATGCTCAGAAGATTCCACTTTCAGTTTCCTAAAATACAATATAAGTACAATTTGAATAAGAACAATTTTTTCAGATTCTAGTTGAAAACGTCAATCTTGGAGAAATCTTATATAACATGCCTTGTTGTGGAACTGAAAAAAGACCAGATGAGAACACAAAGAGAAAGGCTGCAACAGATATCAAGGTGGAGAAACACCCAATTTTCAGTCCTCATAATCTGTGTAAAGCTACTTGGTACAAGAAGGTCAAGTCTGACTAGGCATCTTGAGGAAGATGGTTTTCCTATTTGATGCAGAAGATTTTTATGAAAATGTGAGGATAAAGGAGGGAGCAGTTCTGTGCTTCTTGCTGTGTTACCGTCGTCATGTTTCTAGTGTCAATGAGACTAATTTAAAAATAGCCTGGAATAAGAAGGTTCTAATCACCAGCCACCTTTTCCACCTTTCTTCTTTTTCTGTTGCTGTTTCTTTTTTGTTGCTGGGGCCCCTGCAGGTTTCTGATGTCGCGGGGGTATGATAGTACTTGTAGAGGCAGATACTGTTGCTGCACTTCCAGGTCTTGGGGAGGTGGGAGGACTGCTCACAGTTTTACTGGCATCCCTGAAATCATCAAATCATAAGAAAAGTTTTGGTTATCCATATTATTAACATAGCTTTTGCTTTCCTCCTCTAACAATTTCATACATATTCTATTTCCCTAAACCCCTATCCATTTTTCCTTTGACAAAAATGTATTTTATTATTTAAAAATAAAAAACATACTTACATGGTACATCCCAACTATAGAAAAGGTTAAACAAGAGAAAAAAAATTAAATAGCCTATAATCATACTTTATTGTAGTTAAGTGCCATCAAGTCGATTCTGACTCATAGTGCCCCTATATAGGGTTTCCGACGAGCTGATGGTGGGCTTGAAACGCGACCTTGCAGTTAGCAGTACACTGTTTATCCTACAGTGCCACACCAGGACATTATAATCCTACTACTACAAAAAATATATATATCTACTATCATTTTAGTACTTTTAATCACATTATACACAAGGGAACTTTAACAAGTTCATGGAAAAACAATGAAAAGATAAAGGAATTGTTCCACGAACATTTTTAAGCCTCCTTCTATTTATGTTTCTTTAGATATATAAACAGTTGAATGACCAGTATATAGTTAGTTTCCTTCTGAAAGTACTTGAAATCCTAAACTGAATACATCAATCAAGCAAGAAATACCATTTTATTTCCTTTACATAAGAATACTAGAAAATATTTAGCAAAGACTTTTGACTATACGTTTCATAATTAAGATATATATTAATCATCTACTTCTTGAGTCAATCTCATAAAGAACCAATCGATTTTCTATGTGACGTCAATTGTAGAGCAATGACTTACAGATCAGATGAAGCCCCTGCAGTTGCTCCCTGGGTCCCTTTTCCAATCTGATCCTTCTTTTTACCCTTCTTCCTTCCTCTGTAGTAAGAACGTTCTCGCATTGGTAGCCATCTTTCTGGATCTGGGCTAACTTTGGGGTCATAATTCTTAGGCAGTTTTCCTGTGTAACAATTGATAAACAACTGAGAGTTTTGTCATAAACAAAGTTTCCAAGCCTGGGAATGAATAAAGTTAAGCCTGAAATAAATTAATCTGAGGAAGTTTTATCTGCACAATATAACGGGAAAAAAAATCCATCATCTTTTAATTCCATTTTCCATGAAGTTTTTGAAGCCTCCTCGTATTCTAAGCATGACACAACATTCCAGAGTCTTAACAGAAAAGATCTGTTGATATATCTATATAAAATTGTTAATGTTCATTTGGTAAGCGACAACACACACTTTCAAGAGAAATAACAAAAAATTGTTTCTATGCTAAACAGGGAGTAGATTACTATCCTTAATATCGGTTGCTAAGTGCCAACCAGTCTGTTCGACTTATGCACAATAGAACAAAACACTGTCCTGTCCTCTGCCATTCTTGATTGCTATGTTTGAGCCCACTGCTGCTGCCAATGCGTCACTCCATCTTGTTGGAGTCTTCCTCTTTTTCGCTGACCCTCTATTTACCAATTTACCAAGCATGATGTCCTTCTCCGGGGACTAGTCCCTCCTGATAGCATGTCTGAAATCTAAGAGACGAAGTCTCACCATCCTGGCTCCTTAGGAGCATTCTGGCTGTACTACTTCCAACACAGATTTGTTTGTTCTTTTGGCAGGCCATGATACTTTTAGTATTCTTCTCCAACACCATACTTCAAACACATCGATTCTTCTCCAGTCTGCCTTATTCACCATCTTAGTTTCACATGCACACCAGGAGACTGCAAATACCATGGCTCAGGTCAGGCACACTTTAGTCCTCAAACTGGTAACTTTGCTCTTGAACACTTTATAAAGAGATCTCACGCAGCAGATTTGTCTAATGCACTATGTTGTATGATTTCTTGACCGATGTTTCCATGAATGTTGATGGTGGATTCAGGCAAAATGTAGTTTTTGATAACTTCAGTATTTTCTCAATCATGTTATTTACTGGTTCACTTGTGAGGTTATTGTTTTCTTTACATTGCGGTGTAATCGATACTGAAGGCTGTGATCTTTTATCTTCATCAGTAAGTACTGTAAGTCCTCTTCGCTCCCAGAAAGCAAAGTTGTAAATGAGCCTTCCTCCAATCCTGATGCCATGTTGTTCTTCATATAATCCAGCTTCTCAAACTACTTGCTCAGAATACAGATCAAATAAGTATACTGAAGGATTCAACCCTGCCATACCTCTTTCCTAATTTTAAACCATTCAATATAACTTTTTTGTGTTCTAATTGCCTCTTGATGTGCATACACGTTTCTTAAGAGCACAATATATAAAGTGTTCTTCACAACGTTATCCATAATTTGTTATTATCTACAGTCAAAGACTCCACAGCACATAACAACAACAACAGTCAAAAGCCTATGCATAAGAACAAACAAGATGGCGGATCCGGTGGACGTATAGCAGAGAGCTCCGCCAACAACAACACAGAAT
>NW_006408633.1:4643779-4655743 GCF_000296735.1 Chrysochloris asiatica
TGCATGCATATGAGGTTATTGAAAATACCATGGCTTGGGTCAGGTGCACTTTAGTCCTCAAGCTGACATCTTTGCTCTTCAACACTTTCAAAATGTCTTGTGCAGCAGATTTGCCCAATAAAATACATCATTTGATTTCTTGACTATTGCTTCTGTGATTGTTGATAGTTGATCCAAGAAGAATGAAGTCCTTGACAACTTCAATCTTTTTTCCATTGATAAGAATGTTGTTGACTGGTACAGTGGTGAGGATTTTTGTTTCTTTACAATGAGATGCAATTCATACCAAAGGCTGTGTTCTTTGATCTTCATCAGTATTTTAAGTCCTCTTCACTTTTAGCAAGCAAGGTTGTATCATCTGCATATGGCAGGTTGTTAATGAGTCTTCCTCCAATCCTGATGACACACTTTTCTTTGCATAAGCCTGCTTCTCAGATTATTTGCTCAGCATACAGATTGAATAAGTATGGTAAAAGAATACAACCTTGTCACACATCTTTCTAAATCTGAAACCATTCAGTGTTCCCAAGTTCTGTTCGAACAACTGCTTCTTGGTCCATGTAGATTCCTCATGAGCACAATTAAGTGTCTGGAATACTCACACTTTGCAATGGCGTATTAATATAGGTTGTGCTTTATAAGTAATGGTTAAATCATCAATCAAGAGGGGAAAAAAGACACAGCTATAATTAAGGTACCGACTCCTGACGTGTTGCTCTAAGATAAACACTAGACAGCTAACCACAAGATCAATGGTTCAAAGCCACCAGTTGCTCATTGGAAATCCTATAGAGGGTTGCTTTTAATCAGAAATCAACTCAATGGCACTTATCAAACAAACAAAACATAATTAGGGTAAGATAGCAAAAATAAAGTAGACACCAACCATGTGAAAAGATGCTTGACTTCACTTATTTAAAGTATGTGAAAAAATCAGCAATGATATCCCTCATTCTATACATCCTCATTTGACTCCGGCTTCAAGCTCTGGCAGTTCCCTGTCACTGTACTGTTACAGCCGTTTTTAAATTATTTTTAGCAAAATTTTACTGGCATGTGATATTAATGATATTGCCCAATGATTTCCACATTCCGTTGGTTCACCTCTCTTTGGAATGGGCACAAATATGGATCTCTTCCAACCAGTTGCCCATATAGCTATCTTCCAAATTTCTTGGCATAGATGAGTGACTCCAGTGCTGGGTCAGTTTGTTGCCAGATTTCCATTTGTATTCCATCAATTCCTGAAGCTTTATTCCTTGCCAATGCTGTCAGTGCACCTTGGACTTCTTTCAATACTGTTGATTCTTTATCATATGCTCCCTCTTGAAATAGCTGAACATTGACCATTTCTTTTTGGTACAGTGACTCTTTGTATTCCTTCTATCTTCTTTTGATAGAACAAACCTGTGTTGGAAGATGTACAGCCATAATACTCATTAGAAGCCAGAGTGACTAGACTTCATCTCTCATACTTCAGGCATATTATCAGGAGGGACTGGTTCTGGAGAAGGATATCATGCTTGGTAAAGTGGAGGATAGGTGAAAAACAGGAACACCCCCAACGAGATGGTCTGGCACAGTGGCAGCAGCAATGGGCTCAAGCTACGACTGTGGGGATGGCGCAGGACCAGGCAGTGTTTCGTTCTGTTGTGCACAGGGTCACTATGAATTGGTACTGACTTGAAACACCTAACAATAGCAAGCAAAGGAATAGTAATAAACAACAAACTTGGGAAACCTGAATCCTAAAATGGAAATAGGCAAAACAGATTTTTACCACAAAACTCCCAAAGACTTAAGACTGTAGGGATAATCACAGACTAGTCTGAACCAAGTTTGGTAATTCCACTCATTGTTGTCATGGATTAAACACAGTCTAAGTCAATGTGTGGCAATCCCCTGATTCAGGGCTGGACATGTGACGTATATGGGCCCAATCAAATTAATGAGAAAAGACTTGGAAAGAGGCCCTCTCTGTATTGTTGGATGTAAGTGACAAGCCCTGACTTATTCTAACAACCAGTCCATGACTCTAACGGGATTCAGTATCATGGGCAACATAAGAAAAAGAGAACTACTGGATTAATTACCTTAATGTTATTTTTTTCTCTAAACTGCCAATTATATAAATAGCAAATTTTCTGTTGGTTTGATTAGCGTTTTATAGTACTTATAAAATACACAAAAGTTAACTTTGTTCCAGGTGCTATTCTAAGCGCTTTACATATAGTATCTTATTTAATCCTTTAAGGTATGTTGTTACTGTTGTAGAGTGGAATCAAGTCGATTCAGATGCATAGAGACCCTGTATAGGGTCTCCAAGGAGCAACTTGGTGGGTGTGAACTACTGACCCTGTGGTTCACAGTCCAGTGCTGATCCTACAGCACCACACCAAAAGCACATATAAGGTATATAAACTTTCATTTTACAAATGAAAAAGTCAGAAGGCAAATACATTAAACAACCTGTCCATTATCATACAGAGGGTTCTGGAACAAGGATTTGAATTCAGGGACTCAAACTCCAGAATTTAAACTCTTTAAAGTAATAGCATTAATATCCAAGGAGGCAGTATATATATGTCTCAAGATTATAGAGCTAAACTCAAGCTTTCATCATGTAGAAAACAATTTAAAGATTAAAAAATAGTAACAAGTCTTACCCTTCTTTTTCTTCTTTTTCTTTTTCAAATCTCCTTGGCTACTAAGAGAAAAAAATCATTACTGCGATCATATAAAGTACTTCTAGAAGATTCTTGTTGTTCTTTAGTGCTGTGGAGTCGATTCCAACTCATGGCGACCCTGTACGAGCAGCTGGTGAGTTTGAACCGTCAATTTTGTGGTTCAAACTGACCTTGTGGTCCAGTGCTTATCCTACAGCACCACACCAGGACTTAAGTGTATGTAAAAGAATCAGCCGAGCACTTTATCATAACTATGTTCCAGACTCAGCGCCTGCTCAACCAAAATTGGGTATTAATTCAGATTAAATTCACTCAAGCTTCAGATACTATTATTTTCTAAAGGAAGTATTAGAAAGAGAGGGAACAGTTAGTCACAGAAAACAGATACTATTTACACTGAAGCACATTTAGGTGTCCCACATATAAGTTTATAAAGATAGATAAGAAATCTGCACATGCATGAAAATATATGATATAGTGGCAGATTACCCTATGTTTGGTAAGACCTTAGAGAACAGATGATTAAACTCTTTTCCAGAACATCCATATGTATGGTATATATAAATACCTCTGCAAGTACTCGTATATGCAAGACAAGTAACAGGTAGCTGGGTACAGTGGTGGAAGACTTTTTACTCTGTACTGTTATTTTATAAATTTTGAACCTGTGTAAATTCACTACATATTTAAAAGAAGCAAATCCTTTATTAAATATACTGACCAAGAAAAAAAAAAGTACTGAAAAGGGCATATAGAAATCCAGGAAATACTTCAAAGTAATTCATAGGAACTCTGACAACTACAGTGAAAATCTGTAATATCAAAGATAAAGCCATAAAAAATTTATCTCTGCATATATGCTTATGCGATATACCGCTATAAGAATAATGAAACTGAATTAGAAAGATGAGACAACAGAAATTTCTTTCAAGAATTCACTCTACCAAGTTACTCAATTGTAAAAGTTCTATTGGAACATCTACGAATGAGAAATGCACTTTACAGTATTGTATTTCTCACTAAGCCTAGGCAATAAGTCGTTCCAATTGTCTCCTTACAAATCCTACTCCACCGCTGTTCCTGCAGTTTCCCAAAGGTCTCTGTCATGTCTTACTTCTGTCTTTGCACATACTTTGATACCCTTATTCTCATCTTTCTCAATCAACACAATTGCCTCCTCCATGAAGCCTCTCCTGACTGCCCACTGTGCCCAGGAAAAACTGACGGCTCCCTCTGGTGTGCCTCCTTTATATCCTGTACATAGTGCATACAACCTTTATTGTAATTACTATTTAAATACCTGGTTCTTTTGCTAAGCTTAAGTTCTTCTGAGGGCAAAGAAGATGATTTGTGGGGTTTTTGGGTCACCAACTAGCAAATCTAGACCATATTATTTCTTTAAAAGAAACAAAACCTTTGCAGTTTTTGTTGGAGGCGATTATACTGACTTTGAGAAAGCTGAGAACAGAGGTATCAAAATATGAACAGAGACACAGAAGTAAGAAATGACAGAGATCTTTGGGAAACTGTAGGAATAGTGGTGGAGTATGGTTTGTAAGGAGACAAATTGGAACGACCATTGCCTAGGCTTGGTGAAAAGTGAAACATTGTAAGTTAACATAAAATAATGATCATTAATCAATGAAAAAACCGGACTATAACGAAAACAACTTAAAAGGCAGTGTTTTTCTTAATGATTGTCTAAGGAAAAAAATACAGAACAAAAGGTTACAAAAGAACTTGTGTTCTTACCAATTACCCAACTCTGTTTTGAAAGAGAAAAAAAAAAATTACAACCTAGTTAAGTGGACTAGAAAGACACATTATTTTAAAAACCCCTGAAGATCTAGCTTGAACTTACTTCATTTTGGGGTTTCTAATAAGACTAACTCTGGACAGGTGAGGGGAGCTAGGTTGGAAACAGCAAAAGAAAAGGGAAAAGCAACAAAGAGGACTTTAATTTTATTCACACATTATTTTTTATGCCTTATATAATTCTGTTGTCATTAAGTGTCATGGAGTCAATTCTGACTCACAGCAACTCTGTACAAGGATTCCAAGGAGTAACTGGTGGGTTTAAACTGACAGCCATGTGGTTAGCAGTCCATGCTTAGCCTACAGTGCCACACCAGGACTCTTTATATATAATTTTAGATAATTAAAAACTAAAAACTATTTTGATCTCAGCATTAGTGTGTGTTACAATGAAAAATATTACCCTTGCTCCTTTGGTTGATTATCTCCAGCAACTTTTCCGCCCTTCTTCCGAACGTACGTAGCACCAGGTGAGTTTTCAAGGGCCTCCACATCTACTTTAAGAGACATACTATCTGACGAGGGCAAGTGTTTACTAAGACTGGGGTAAAACAGGAGTTCAGGAACATAAAATAACTATATCTGCCAACATAGTTATAGCAACAGAAAAAGACAATTTTTCTTTCTGAATTGTTTCATTTCTGAAAGATTTATTTTTTCAAACTTTTTATTGTGAATTAGGTGAAAGAAGAAAGCTTTTTTTGAGGCCCTTCATCAAAAGCAAAGGAGCTCTGGTAGCGTAGTGGTTATGAATCGGGCTGCGAACCTCAGGGTCAGCAATTTGAAACTACCAGCTGTTCTGTGGGAGAAAGATGAGGCTTTCTGCTCCCGTAAAGATTTACAGCCTCAGAAACTCTGTACAGGGTCGCTATGAGTCGGAACCGTCTCCACAGCACATAACAACAACAACATCAAAAGCAAAAAGAATTCTTATATCTTCTACAGGATAACAAATCAACAAGTCATAATGTTTATGGTATACCACATATTCTAACAAAAGAAGTTGAAAAAGGAGTCCTATTCCTTAACTCAGCAATGTACTTCAAGATGGTGGTTACAATTAAGTGCTACTGAGTCAGTTCTGACTCAGCAACCCTGTAAAGAGTGGCTGGTGAGTTTGAACAAACAGCCTTGCGATTAATTTACAGTTCACTGTAAGCACCACCCAGATCTTCACTCCAAAACACTGATCTAGTTTATAAAGCACAGACTTACTCACTGCAAAGGGTTTTTGACTTCTAGTTAGTTGCTCAGCACTGCAGGTTCACTCCACCAGGGCACTGAACCCCTTTAGGAGCACTACTAACTGCTTTAAATGAACACAGGACCCAAGAGATTTGAATCAGAATGACATTTTAGATTCATCATGTACAACTACCCAAATAAAATGTGTTATTTGACCCTCACCCCCCACCTAACTGGAACCTGGACGGATATAGGCTGTGTTATTTGTCCCTAAGCCCCCACCTAACTGGAACCTGGAAGGATATAGGCTGTGTTATTTGACCCTCACCCCCCCACCTAACTGGAACCTGGAAGGATATAGGCTGTGTTATTTGATCCTCACCCCCCCAGCTAACTGGAACCTGGAAGGATATAGGCTGTGTTATTTGTCCCTCACCCCCCCAGCTAACTGGAACCTGAAAGGATATAGGCTGTATTATTTGACCCTCACCCCCCACCTAACTGGAACCTGGAAGGATATAGGCTGTGTTATTTGACCCTCACCACCCCCCACCTAACTGGAACCTGGAAGGATATAGGCTATGTTCTGATTCTGGGCACAACTTTTGTTTCTAGAACAAACTGTACTCCAGGTTGGACCTACCACTGCATTCACTTGGATCAAAAATTCTCATTTTTCTTTTTTACTAGTTACAAGTATTTTTATTGTTTTGTTTTGGTTTCATAGTAGAAAAAGTCCTAGTCAAAACAAAGGCATTGGACACTCTCTAGTGTGCTGTTTGGGAGCTGTCTGGAACCACTAAAAGGATACACTTTTGCTTTCTCAGGATCTACAAGTGAATACGCAGAAATAAGCTGTGCCAGGGTATGAATATCCTTTGGATTTTGTCTGAAAGAAGAAATTACAAAGTTACTACACAAATCATCAAACTAGAGAAAATAACATAAAAAGACATAATCATTTCCACATATTAAATAAAGGCAATAACAACGAAATGTCTACATTTCTTCCACCTTCCAGAGCTTACTTCCATAGCTGTTCGAGGTCACTAATGGCCTCTTTCTTCCGCCCATACTTGAGTTTGAAGTTTGCAGCTTCTCTGATCAAGGACAAATGAGCAGAAGATTTTGGCTACAGGTTCAGAATAAAAAGGAATAAAAAAGGAGAGATTTTTGAGCTAAATATTTATCAAGTAGTAACTTAATATTAATTAAGACTTTAAAAATAACATACCTATTACATTCCTGATCTTAAGTTTTACAGCATTCCTTCAACAACAAAAACAAAATCATACCCAAAGACAGGGAGGAGGCTGCTAGACAAATTAGTACAAGGAATTCACACTTATAAATGTGGAACACAACTCCTCTATATTCAGGTTGTCTACAACTAGAAATATTCCCCCATAGCAAAATTCTCAGACAATGATTTAACAGAGTACTTTGCAGAGCACTGATGTCCCTTCAGCATTAGTAGTGCTAACAGTGTAAATGCCACCCGCATGTATGTATGTATATTTATAAATTAGATTTTGCCTACACTGAAGTCCATACACAGAAGAAAGATGAGGCATTTTGCTTCCACCAGAGATTTACAGGCTCAGAAACCTCTACACAGCGTTGCTATACCAACTTGATAGCATTTAACAAGACTCCCAACTGAGAAAAACAAAGCTGTTTATATTGGAGGAAGACATGATATACAATCATAATAACAATGACCATGATTACTACTATTGAACCAATTACTATTATTCATGGGCTCTCCAGTCATTTAAAATCAACTCTCATGTATTAACACCATTCTTAGTTCTTGAGAACAGAGAATACACACATACAGAAGAAGCTTCAGGAAAAAAATGACTCAACAAAATTTTTTCTCATGTTGCAGCCATTCCTTATTTCTAATAACCTTATTTACTAAAAGGAGCCTTGGCAGTGCAATGATTAAGCACTCTTGGAACTGAAAGGTCAACTGTTTGAACCCACCAGTGGCTCCATGGGAGAAAAGCTCTGGTGATCTGGTCTCATAAAGTCTGCAGTCGAGAAAATCCTATGGAACAGTTGTACTCTGTCTTTACATAGCCATTATGAGTTGAAATCAACTCGACTGTGCACATAGCATGGAGTCCTGGTATGGCACTGTGGGTTAATGCACAGACTGCAAAGTTGGCGGTTCAAGCTCACCAGCTACTTCTCAGAAATCCATACAGGGTCGCTAAGGGTAGGAATCGACTCAACGCCACTTAACAACAACAATACCCATAGCATACTTTAAAAAGATAAATCTGACAACCTGAATAGCATTCCATTTTCTTAAAAGTATTTCTTACATGTTGAGTTCACTACTGCAGATTTTTATGTAACATAAAAGCATAACATCTTACCCCATGAATTTATTTACCTGATGGTTTTGATACCACTGGATAGCTTGTGTGAAGACCTCAATGGCACTATCAATATCTTCCTCATGGTTGTACATGGTCACTAACGCAGATACCTACCCAGCCAAAAGTATAAATGAATGAATAAAATACCTAATCCATTCTAGAATAAACTTTTTTAAAATGACAAATACTGGAGAAATAGCAAATAAGGTTACAAGGCTCTCTGCCAGTACTGAATTCATCATGAAAATACTATCTTTAAAGAGCACAGGTTTATTCTGAAAAAGACCCGGACAACAAGAGTGTTTTGTACATATAAAGGCAGCTATCTATAAAACATAACTTTTTTGTAGAGCAGATCTACTCAAAGTGTAGTTCCCAGGCCAGTACCAGTCCACAGGTGCTTCATTACTAGTCCCCAAACAGTTAGGTTCAGAGTTGTAGGAACTTTACTACAATAAGATATTGTTAAACGTGCAAGTGAAGTGCATGGTCACTGAGGAATACAGACTAGCATGGCTGAACTCCACGGTGAGACACATAGGCTATGAGTTACAGAGTCAATCAAAAAGCTTGCCTAGTGTGTCTAGCGAGAAGGCCTAAGTGGCTGGATTAGCATGACAGAGGGAAAAGCAGCAGGAGTAAGGTCAGAACAAAAATGAAAAGCTAGATCTTTGAGAAGATCAATAAAAGTGATCAACCTCTAGCCAGAGTGGTCAGGAAAAGAGAAGATGTAATTGATCATTGTGAAGAATGACTACTATAGATAACTCCATGTCAATAAAGTCAGCAATCTAGATGAATAAATTCCTTGAATGATGACAGATGGCCAGATATCAAATTTTAGAAACATCTTATTTTTGGTCACATTTGATTCTTATAAATAATAACTATAACCCAGTTCTTAAAATAGGATTCTTCTAAAAAGAAAGTACTTCAGTAACCGGTGAGGATCTGTAGGATAGGTACTGGACTGCTAAACACAAGGTCGGTGGTTCAAATCCACCAGCCACTCCTCAGAAACCCCATACAAGGTTGCTATGTGTCAGAACTGACTCAACGGTACTTGCTACCACCATCACCATTATACTATTACGCACTACATGAATGTGAACTACAAGCTGTACTAGAGGATAAAAACATGAATAAAACCATCTCATAACTATATTTATCACCACAACAGAATTACTCTGTACTGTGAAACAGATGTTCATAGGTACACTAGTGATCTAAGTCAAAGGTGCCTGAATTATCTATCACTAGAGAACGAAAATGAAAGCTACTGGCCACCTACTATTCAACTGGTTTAATTCAAAGAAATCACACTGATGGTGTGATAGAACAACTTAGGCTGAGAAATTCCCTATATAGGTTTTAGGTTATGTAAGCCTGGCTTATAGTGACAAGGTAAGGTTTACACAGTATCCATCACATTTGAATAAATAAGAAACCAATGCAAACAGAGCACAGAATAAATTAAACTAATGCCATATAATAATTATTATTACTTTAATTACTATTCATACACTATACAAGTATATAAAGAAAAAGTAAACATTAAAGCAAATACAAAGAAACATCAAGATACTAGTGGACTATCAATTCCAATCCTTTTTAATGCTTGTAATATTTTAGTTACAAACTCACCATGCCTGGTTTATGTTTTAACTCCTCTATGCTTCTCAATATTAGACATGCTTTGGAAATATTACCTTAGAAATTAAAAACAAATTCAGCATTATATTGAAGAAACCATATTGTAAGAAAAATTCATGGAATTCTACTTCCTCCCCACTACTAAGGAAGGCAAACATAAACATCATTTGAAACATCTCAACTATACAAGCTTTATTCTATTTAATCATTTTACAGGTAAGGAAATTGAGTTTCAAAGAAAGAATACGCCCGGCTTAATTTGACTCCACAAAACAAGTTCATGACAGGACTACTATCAGAACAAATGTCAACTCCCAGCAGCCTGTTGAGTTTTCTTTCTCCTTTTTCAGACTCTAAGTAGAAAGTGGGGAGCCTTGGTATGTGTCACTGCAGATACCAGTGCAACGGGAAAAACTTTGGAGGGTTAAAATTCTGATTTTCCACTCACTGGAAACCTCAACAACTTAGCAAACCTTCAAAAGTCTGAAAGGCAAAAACAAAATAGATTACAGGCTCTTTTCTAGTAACTTCAGGACAACAATCCTTGCAAAAGTAAAATGAAGAAAGAAAAAAGGGAGGACAAGGAAAGAAAGGGTAGGGAAAAGGAAAAAAGACAAAGAAGGGAGGGTAGGAAATGTGAGAATAGGATATCAGAGACTAGCAGTGCTTCTCAACCTAATAGGTTATTTTCATAGACTATGAAAAACTTCAGAGACTGTTCCTAATTGTCAACCTTTCTCATTGAAATTTTAATAAACAAAATGTTTATATACTATTCCCCTTTGGAAGTCAAAAACCACTGAATTTTTCAATCCCCTCATCCCCCTTCTCCAAACCCCACCCCCCAAAATTAGGCCAGTTAAGAATGCAGTTTACATCAGGACTGCTTAATAGAACTTTCTGTGATGATGGAAATGCCCTATATCTGCAATGTCCAATAATAACCACAGGTCATTATTACTAAGCTTCTGCAATGCAGCTAGGGTAGTTGAGGAATTGATTTTTAAATCTTAATTTTAATTCATTTAAATTGAAAATAGCTGTATGTAAGTAGTATCGACCATACTGGACACCACAAAGCTAAACGGTAAGTCAATGTAGGTTCAAAACGTCACGTCTCATTAAATTTCCTAGTGTCCCTCCCTCAAGGGCAGCAAAGTATAAATGAAGAATAAATGGGTAAGAAACCCTGAAAACTGGGGTGCAAAGTAAACCCTTATTGCACACAAACATTACTAAGTAACAGACTTAAATGTTTCTGTATTTGACACACCAGAGATATTTGAGTATGTACAGTTTTTTAAACAGAGGATACCTTTGGTTTTATTACCTTTCAAGGCATAGGTTGAAAATCATTCTAACAATTTAAGAATAACATAAAAGCCAACTAACTCACTGTTAAACCTGCTGGAGTTCACACAAAATCTAGATTCATGTTTGAAACAGCAGTAATAATGCTTCATCAACACAAAAATTTAGAAATCACAGTCCCATTAAAATGTAATTTAATCAAATGTAAAGGTAGACGTTTTGTAGCAAAGGGAGGGGAGAGACTGGCTTTGCAGTCCAGGAACGGAGGTCCCTGGGATCATCAAGGGAGAAGAGTGGAGAGTGGGACCCTACCAAGAGAAGCAGTGACAACAGAGATGGAGACAGAGACGAGAGATGGAGCAGCTGGGGAGACTTTAGACCCAGAGAGGGAGAGGGGCTATGTGCTGACGACTGGGGGGAGGAGGGCAGTGTAGGGGGCAGGCTTGTAGGGTACACCCTTTGGTTTGGTTGGTTGATGATACATGGAGGGGATTGTAACCATGGCAATGAAATGATAGGCAATACGATGAATATAAAACGAATGTTCTCCCATTTAAATTATCACATAATTCACAATAAAACATTAAAATAATCGTAATAATATAATTTAATCATTATTAAAAATCACTAATACCTTGAGAAACTTTCAATTGGGCCATGGTCAGCTTAATTTCAGCTGCTTTTTCTGGATGCTGATCTGAAAATTCCTAAAATGTTTTTAGTTGGAGAGGGGGATGAAAAAGACACACATTTAAATCACACAACTAGCTTTATAAATTACTGATCTCAGCTATCTAAAATTTTAAGTCCATCATTAAAAGATTGAACTTCTCCATCTTTGGAGCAAGCGTGCCTGAGGGAGCCAGCATTCACCGAAGACCCACCTGAAAGACGGATGTCATCTGCATCTCCATTGAGGCCCC
>NW_006408633.1:4656990-4684421 GCF_000296735.1 Chrysochloris asiatica
ATGTAATGAAACAAGCTATATGAATGGTTGAATGTGAAGCTGATGATGTGCCCTGTAAACTTTCACTCAATCCAAAATAAAAACAATTAAAAAAAAAAAAAAGATTGAACTTCTGATTTTAGACATAATTTTTTTTTTTTTTTACCATCTGTTAATTGTTATTTTATCTCTTTTCACTTTATTTTTTTTTCACTGCCCCCCTGCACATGCCCTGTAACCATCACAAAATGTTTCAATTAGCAAGAAAATCTTTCCTTAACTTTTCTACAGCAGTGGTCTCATGCAATATTTGTCTTTTTGTGATTGGCTTATTTCACTCAACATAATGTCCTCCAAAATTTTTTAATTTTAGAAAAATTTTATTTTATGCCCACTGTGTTTTAAAATTCACTAGTAGTAAAGAAGTACTAATTAAGAAAACTACATAGAATTATTCTTTTTTCTATTAAGACAAGCCTTTTCACTGATGGTCCTTACGACTCAACACTGCCTCTCACGATGGTCCTAATTCCATCTTATTCAACTTTCCACCTACCCTCAGGAAGGCCAAAAATGTATAATTTGAAAGCTGGTTTCCACTGACAAAAAGCAAGTCAGTATCCTCATAATTTTTCAAAAAGTTGAAGTAAGATTCTCTGGTCAACACATTAATGAAAAAAGGAGTATGTATGACAAGCCTGAAATAAACCTCTAAACTCATCGTATATGATCTCCAAGTGAAAAGCACTCTTCAGGTTTTGTAGAAAATATTTACATAATACAAACTTAACATAAAACACAAAAGCTCAAATCCAGGAAAGAACTAAAGCAAAGTGGCATTCTGGAATTTGTCTTGTGGTACACATCCATCAGTTTTCACATCAAAGGCTTGTAAGTTATTAAGCATAATAAAAATGAACCATGGCTGCAAATGCCTGATACCTCATTAAAAATTCAAGTAATTCCCTTACCTGAAGGAGCTCTATTGCTTTTGTGTGTTGCTTTTCACGGCAGAGCTGGGCAGCTTGGATTAACACAGGCAAGAGATGCTCAGGACTTTGGGACTGTAAACTGGAGGATATTTTGCGGCATTGCTCTGCCTAAAAGACATTTTTCCCCACACAAAAATAAGCTAGTTAATTTAACACTAAATGATTAAAAAAAAAAAAAGGTAATAGGAAATTAGCAGGAAAAAAAGAAAAGTGAAAAATACCTACAATAAGAGAAGTGGTTTATAGAATCTATTGCCAATTTTAACCTGTAAGAAAGAGATTCCACTTACTGAACTTAAGCTATGAGTTCTAAAAGCATTTGATAAAGGGCAAGTTCTAATTGTTCATTTGGATGCTTAAATACCATGACTTTTATTTTTAAAAAATAAGCACACAGCAAGTGTAAGCATGTGCTTTAAACAAAATATTTTAACTTAGTTTCACTCAAGCATACAGGTATTTCTTGCTAAAGCATTTAAGAATAACTTAACTCAGTTCTGAATAAAACTAGTACTACCAGCTGTTCTGTGGGAGAAAGATGAGGCTTTCTGCTCCCATAAAGATTTACCTGTAAATCTCGGAAACCCTGTACAGGGTCACTATGTGTCGGAACTGACTCCACGGCACATAACAACAACAACCTCTCACTAACCCACTGAAAACCTCTACTCAAGAAAAATACTAAATCAGAATTAGAATTAATGCATATTAGAATTGACCTCTGAGTATAACTCCTACAACTCGATGTGATTATGTAAGATGAATCTGAAAGCTACAATCTCTATCAGCATCTCTGATGATTCTTTATTTAAATACAGATTATAAATCAAATAGAGAGAAAAGCACTTCATTTAGTGTTGCAAATATTGTTTTCTCCATCTTAAAAGCAATCAGCCCCACACACTCACAAAGAATTGGGCAAGTTACTTATTTAACAAAATCTGATACATGATATTCTGAAGAAAGAAAAAAAAAAAACACACATACATGTTTTTTAACACAAAAGATATATAAACATATATAAGCAGATTAGACTAATACACCTATCATGCCTAACATGCCATATTCTGAACGGTTTAGCTGGGTAACCAGAAGTCCATTACCTACCTGGTTTGTGTACATAGCAAGTAAAGCCTTGTTAAATTCTATAGCCTGCAGTTGTTTCTTGGAAAGCTTAAACTCTACTCCTTCTGCATTGGTTAATTTCACTTTCTTCTTGGAGTCAAAGACATTTTGGTCCTGATAAATATGAGAAAAAATGATCCACTATTAACAGAAATCTCAGACTTCAACTTGTTAACACTTCATGGTCTCATTATTCTTTCACTTAGTTATTATATATAAACATGACACAAAACTTGGAAAAGTATATATCAACCTGGTTGGGTTGCCTAAACTCCTAAGATACATACATCGTGATAAGTTCTTCATTCATAAATGAATAAAGTGAATAATTTTATGTGAATTATTTATAATACTTCAATCAAATATTTTATGAATTCATAAGTGAATGAAACCTGTCATTCAAATCTACCAGAGAGTGTGTATGTGCACACAAGAAGTCTTCAAAAAGTTCATGGAAAATGGAATGAAAAGATAATGGAATTTTTCCCATGAACTTTTTGAAGCCCCCTGCTGTGTTACTGTATGTATGTATATATACAAATATACACATTTGAGGGGGTTTCAAAAAGTTTGTGGAAAAGTAGAATTAAAAGATAATAGAATATTTCCACAAACTTTTTAAAGCCTGCTTATATCTATGCATGCATGCATATGTATGTATACACTGACACACATACACATCTACATATATGATTTTCTTAAATGTTGCTATCATGGTATTTTATTATTCAAAAATCTGATTTTCAAGACTTTCCATCCTTGTTATCAATCTTTTTTTTTTTTAATCAACCAACATGTACATACCCTCTAATCTGTATTCTCACTTTTCTTTACAAATCATAAATATTCCTTCATATGTTATTGCTTAAGCTTCAAACTGTATCCTTCAAGAGTCAGCTCAAATTTGACAACCCATATATCTTTCACCAAATACTGTAGTTATGAAATACACAAACAAAAAACTTAAACATGCACAATTTTTATTTCAACATCAGAAAGAAATTTTAAACCATGTAACAATGAAGATTGTTTTTCATTTCTTTTGTATTGTATTACTACTATAACCAACACTATTTTGAACAAAATAATCAAGAGTACCAGTTGACTAAAGAAAGCTCATTGTACAGTTCACACACATTCCTCCCCACAAGTACATATAAGTCAGATAAAAAGATGACTGGCATTTCAAGTAATTTATAAGCATGTTCTTTTTGTTAAATGCTGTCAAATTGATTCCAACTAGCAGCAATCCTGTACAGGCTTTTCAAGGAGCAATTGGTTTGAATGGTCAACCTTGCAATTCAGTGCTTATGATTATGCTGTATAGTACCATCCCAGGACTCCAATTAATAAGCATGTTGGTATTGCTGTGTGCTGCTTAGTCTGTTTTGACTCATAACAACCCTGTATAGGGTTTCCAAGGAGCGGCTGGTTGAGTTTGAAACACTGAGCTTGCAGTTCAAACCAACCATGTAGTCCAACGCATTCATAAGCATGTTGTTGTTGTTAAGTGTCACGTAGTCGATTCAAACTCATAGCGACCTTGCATAGGGTTTCCGAGAAGCAGCTGATGAGCCTGAACCACCAACTATGCAATTCAAACTGACCTTGCATTAACCCACAGCATCACACTAGGAAGACTTAGATGCTGACATACATTTCTGGAATCCTGAACCCTGCCAATGGCCTGAAACTACTCCCTTTAATATTACTGCCCCACATCTGGGACAGTTTACACTTCTGCATTAGGAAGAAAGGGTGTCAAGGAATAGAATCTGAACCCAAATTCTATCCCTAACTGGCTGTAACATACAAATTTAACTCCTCTCAGCCCTAAAGATACTATACATCACAGGCAAGTACTAGCACCTAAAAAGATTATGAAGTGATTAAATAAGATGGGACTTGAAAAATTACATGGCATACCCAAAGAACTCATATGCAAATGTTAAGATACTTTTCCTGTTTCTTACTGACTTAGAGGAGTCCTAGTATGGCGTTGAGGGTTAATGCACTGGACAGCAAAGTCCACTTGAACTACAAGGTCGGGGGTTCAACCCTATACAGGGTTGCTATGAGTCAGACCTGACTCAACAGCACTTAACAACAACTGACTTAGATTTAAAATCACAACATTAAATGTCTTTCCATTAAGACAATGTTTCAACATTTGCCTAAGGACAAAGGTCAGAAGTGTTAGGAAAGGAAAAGAAATGGAAACAGGAAACAGAGGAAGGAAGTGGCATAAGTGATGCTACATTATGGGGATTGCAATCAATGACATGAAACAAAATGTATATGAACTGAATGGAAAATTGATCTAGTCTGAAAACCATCACTTCATTCACAATAAAAATGTTGTTGGTTTTTTTTTTTTAAAGTTCCAAACAAGGCCTGGCTGGTCTGATATTTAGGGAGACATGTGAACTCCTGAGCCCATGATCACTGACTTAGCCATTGTAGACTACAGCTAGGAGTGAAGCTGAAGTGCAGACAGACAGGCATGAACACCCAAACTTGCAGCTAGTACCCATTTGACCTAGCTTGGATGGCTAACTGCCCAGAACTCGAACTGAGTAAGATAAAGATACTTGATACTGTGAGCACGTGTAAACTGCCACAATTTGATGAACTACACCTTTGCTTATAGATGCAATTGATCAAAATTACAACCAAAATGGAAGGATTCATACCAAATAACAAACTTTGTTTCCTTAATGCACTAGATTGATAGGGATAGGCAATCTAGACATTAGCTATCAACAATGGGGAACTATTGTGTGGAGAAAGAAAGAGTCCCCACTGAATAGTTTTCATCTTGTCTAGATGGGTCTGCTTAAGAGATGGAGATAAGATTCTTATGATTCAATAGTGAGTAATTGTTACCCTGACTAATTGCGATTCTCACAATCGTAAAGATAGAAGTTTTGTAACAAGAACAGTTAACCTTACAGTCCAGAAACAAAGGACCCTAGGACCATCAAGGGAGAAGAGCACAAGCAGAATGAGAGACCTTATCCAGAGAAGTAGCAACACCAGAGATGGACGCAGAGATGGGGACATGGAGAGAGGAAGCAGCTGAGGACTCCAGATTCATGGGAAGTGAGGGACTAAGAGCTGGAGACCAGGAGGCAGACTTGTAGAATGCGCCCTTTAGTGATGTAAATTATTATATATGCATGAGCGTTTAAAAAAGAAAAAGCTAAAGTGGATGAAGAGAAACACTGTTAACTGATGGGACATGGAGGGGATTATAATCATTGTAGTGAAACAAGGTGCATGACTTGTTGAATGTAAACCTGATGATCTGCCCTGTAACTTTTACTCAATCCACAATAAAAATCTTAACAAAACAAAACAATAAAAAAAAAGTGGGGGACATGAAGGCTTACAAGCTTTCATGAGTGTGCTTAGTCTCAGAATGAGGGGGCAAAGTAAAATCCCCACTGAGTAATTTTCCTCTTCTTCAGATGGATCTCTATGGGATGGGGGCTGACAATGATTGATAGGGTTTTATACTTTCAATTGTGAATAATTGTTAGCAGGATTAATTGTGATTGTCACAACTGTAATGGCTGTTGTTGTTATGTGCCATGGAGTCGGTTCTGACTCACAGCGACCCTACACAGGGTTTCCGAGGCTGTAAATCTTTTCGGGAGCAGACCGCCTCATCTTTCTCCCGCAGAACCGCTGGTAGTTTCAAACTGCTGACCTTGCGGCTCGCAGCCCGATTCGTAACCACTACGCTACCAGAGCTCCTATAATGGAAGAAAATGTATAACTAAAAGGGGAGAGTACTTAATCTTTCATTTTAGGAACAGAAGATCCCAGGACCATCAAGAAGGAAAAGCATGAGTGGAGCATGAGATCTCTACCTAGAAAAGCAGCGACCATAGAGATGGTGGCAGAGGCAGTGGCATGGAGACACAGAGCAGCTGTGGGCTCCTCATGGACTGAGTAAGGCTGTGGACCTGTGGGCAGGAGGATGACTAGCAGAATAGGCCCTTAGGACATTTAAATAAATGTACAGTTTTTTATTTATCTGTGTATATCAAATCTTTTTTACTCTGCTATTGTGAAATATAAGATGTAAAAGGGAAGCCACAGGGAGGAAGTAAGATAACTGTTGTTGCAGGGCGGGGATTGTAATAATTCAGATGAAACAAAGCATATGCTTAGTTGAATAAAAAGCTGATGATCACTCAATTCACAATAAAAATACTTACTCTGGAAATAAAACAAGTATATTCCCATTCTAAAAGACTAAAAAATAAATAAATAAAAGGTTCCAAAGGCCAGTCAATTTGATTCATACAATTACTTCAAAATTATTGTTAACTGCCAACTCAGAGCAGCCCCTGTAGGGTTTCCAAGGAGCAACTGGTGGGTTTGAACTGCCGACCCTCTGGTTCTTGTGGTTCACAGGCCAGTGCTGATCCTACAGAGCCATACCAATTTGTGGTGCTGTGGGTTAATGCGCCAGACTGCAAAGCCCTTTGAACTGAAAGGTCGGTGGTTTAAGCTCACCAGCTGCTCCTCGGAAACCCTACACAGGATCACTATGGGTCAGAACCAACTTGATGGCACTTCAGAACAACAAAACATATATGCGAGTCCTGGTATGTCACTAAAGGATAAGCACTGGAATGTTAATCACAAGTCAGCAGGCAGTTCAAACCCACCAGGCACTCCTCAGAAACCCTATACAGGGTCACTATGAGTCAGAACCAACTCAACAGCACGAAACAACATCAACATATGTGAGGAGACGTCAAAAACTTCATGGGGAAAAAAAAAACAAAACAGAATTAAAAGATAGCAGCATTCCTGCAAAATCTTTTTGAAGCCCCCTTGTACATACTTTAAGGTTTTACACACATAGAAAGATAATAACAGCAAGAGAGAACATATCTCTATTTCAAAATAACCACTAGGAAGTAAAAGTCTGTATTCAGACTCTCTAGATGAAAACAGACAAGCAATTCTGATCTCTAATGAATATATTCTCTATAGATTAACTGGGAGAAGGAAAAGATTTTAGAGTTCCTGATCTGCAACTAAAAAAATGGCTTTATTACTTGAATGTGTTTTATAGAATCATCATCATGAGAGTTAAATAACAATCTCCACTGTGATTCTGCTACAACTGGATTCTGAACACCTACCCAGAACAAAAGGAAGTCTTAGTGGTGGACTGCACTAGACTACTAACCTCAAGGTTGGCACTACAAACCCACCAGCCACTCTGCAGGAGAAAGATGAGGCTTTCTGCTCCTGTGAAGATTTACAGCCTCGAAACCCTACACAGGGCCGTTATGACAACTGGATAGCAGTGGGTTTGTGGGGAATCCCAGGTCAAAGTTGAGGTAAATCTGCCTTCAGTGTCGGAAAGTCAGGATATTTCATACCTTGTTAATGGTAATGATGTTATTTGCAATTACAGCTAGCAATCCCACATCTGTTGGCCTGTAAACAAGAAACAGTGGTCAAAAAGGCACAAACCTTTAAAATAGAAATTTCACCCCCTATAAGAAACATCATTTTAATAACTTACTTTAGTTTTATTATCTGATTGTAAAGCTGCAACGCCTCCTCTGTTCGACCCTGAAGCTGCAGAATGTAGGCCATCTGACCATGAATGATGGCCAGTTCTGTCTGAGGGTCTTCTTCAGTCCCATCCTAAGCAAAGAACAAACAGTTTTTTCTGTACATTCTCCAATGTGACCTACAGAGTTACCAAGTAATCCACACAGATAAAAGATAAGCAACACTAAAGAAGACATGTTCATTTTCAGGAATTTTCCCCTAGAATCAGTTGTTTGGAATAATTAGGACCTATCACCCAAACAGAGAGGTTTAAATGAGAATGGCAAAATAGAGATGCTGGAAGAATATGGCAACATACTCAGGAGTCCTGGTGTGGCACTGTAGGATAAGCACTAGACTGCTAGCCACAAGGTTGGCGGTTCAAACCCATCAGCTGCTTCCCCGATAGATGGGAATAATAACCACCAATTTACTGGTCATTATCATTCTCTGGATTCCTGGTGTGGCACTACAGGATAAACACTGGACTTTGAACCACAGGTTGGCTGCTCAAACCCATCCGTTGCTCCTGGGAAACCCTATACCGGGTCACTATGCATCAGATCCAGTCCAATGGCACTTAACAATAACAACAAGCATTCTCTAAAAGGCCAAGAATAGTAGTTTTTTTTTTAATCTAAAAATCCAGCATGCAGGTTTAACTTTTTACTATCATACCCCTAAATTTTGGAAAACTAGTTTTCTCATAAGAACAGATTTTATAAATGCTTTGTTCTCAATTCTACCCAACTCTAAAGATTTGTTGTTGCTGTTAAGTGCCATGGAGTCGGTTCCAACCCACAGCGACCCTGTATAGGGTTCCCAAGGAGCGGCTAGTGAACTTGAACCACCAACCTCTGCAGTTCAAGCCAACTTTGCAGTCCAGCGCATTAACCCACAGCACCACACCAGGACTCCACTCTAAATATTGCTGCTGTTAAGTGCCGTCAAATCAATTCTGACCCATCTAAAGATTGCTGTTCTTGTTAAGTGCTGTCGAGTCCATTCCGACCCATAGCGACCCTGTATAGGGTTTCCAAGGAGCAGCTGGTGAGCCTGAACCACCAGCCTTGCAGTTTAAATGACTCTGCAGTCTGACGCATTAGCCCACGGCACCACACCAGATTGGAAGGTCCTAAATACCATTGTACAAAGAACTGCAAAAGCTGGAGCTAATTCTGTAACTGAAGTAGAAATTCTCTTAACCAACTCTCTAGATTAGTCTACGTTCTCCATTCTTTCTAAAAAAGGGAGACTGATGTCTAGGGTACAATAAATGCTCAAGGCTAGAAGAGTACACACTTCCAGAAAACACTACATCTCACTTCTGGGTGTATACTGCAAGAAGTCAAGATGTGTCTGTCTCCAAATCTATTTATGCCAGTTGGGTTTCATAAGGAAATTACAAAATTTAATGAAGTATTACAGTAAAAAAAAAAAAAAAAAAAGTATAATTGTGAAAAAGGTTTCAATAAAACCCACAGAAAAATGAAGTTTCTAAAAAAAAAAAAAAAAAATTACTGTTTAATTGAGAGCTAGGAAAATGTTAGAAGAACTGGTTAAAAGCTATCATTATCTATCTATCTATAAGGACTTAAACCCTATTGAATTATATATAAAGTAAGAAATGTATGAAATTCCTGAGAAGATTCATATTCAAAGGCCTTAGTACTGTATTCTAAAACTAGAGAATGAATCTATTTATAGGAATTGAAAGTAAAATGCTTAGGTGTGCAAATTTCTTGTATTATGATTTCTCAGTCTACTAGATTTTATCAATTGGCTGATTAAGAGGGCTTCTACTGAGATTTCTGTTTAGTTAAACACCATCTATTCCACAAAGTCAATAAACGCTACAAGGAAGTCATCTTCAAATCTATATTAAAGTGTAAAATTTATTTAATAACAATGGAATACTCACAGAATCTTCTGATAGTGAATGACGACACAGATCTAATGGAGAAAAATTGTTTTAAATTAATGAGGCTGGGTAATTCTCATTTTCTTTCACCATTAAATTCTTGGGGAGATTCCAAGATAATCTTAATGACAAGTACATTTGAAATTCAACATTATCATCAAATATTCTACAAAAATATTACCAGTCCCTGATTATTCTAGCTTTTTGGCATTTCTCTTTCAACTTTAGTGTATACACTGTAAAAATTTTTTAGAGGAATTTAAAAATATATAAATGTATGTATATTTATGTGTCTGTGTGCATACCTGCATATGTGTGTGTACGTATAAGAGTCCCAGTGTGGCACTGTAGGAGAAGCACTGGACTGCTAACCACACCAGCCATTTCTTGGAAACTCTTTACAGGATTGAGATGAGTCAGAACTGACTCAATGGTAACAACAACAACATATATCTGTTCATGTAAAAGAAAATTATAGAAAAGTATGGTGGAATGGTGGTGGTGGTGGTGGTGTGCCATCAAGATGGTTCCAGCTCACAGAGACCCAGTATACACTTTCCAAGGCTGTCAATCTACAGCAGCAGAAAACCTCAACTTTCACTGTCAGAGCAGCTGGGGAACTCAAACTGCTGACTTTGCAGTTAGCAGCCCAACTTGAAGAGTACTATGCTACCAAAGATCCTAGTGACCCTGTACAGGGTTTCTGAGGCTGTAAATCTTTACTGGAGAAGAAAGCCTCACCTTTTCCCGCGGAGCAACTGGTAGTTTCGAACTGCTGACCTTGCAGTTCGCAGCCCAATTCGTAACAACTACGCTGCCAGAGCTCCATAATCTGAGAGTGGAGGTGCAGTGAAGTTCGCTGTCAGCCATACCACAGAATACCAGGCACAGCAGATCCAGGGCAGAGCTCCAAAACCAAGAACCACAGAGATAGGAATATTTTAAAAGTCTGAAGGCTTATAGCTTGTGGAAATTGGAGCTGAAGTAAGAAATTGCATACGTTTGAATCTGGTGGGCTGGGCTCGGAGGCCCAGAGCCAACATCTTGGGCGAGACCAGATGGCGAGACCAAGCGGGGGAGCAGCAACACCACGGAGAAACAGCACAGGAAACTTGGAGCCAAGGTGGACCACACGCTTTGTCGATTTTGTTCTGATTTTCTTTTTGTTTGGTATCTGGTCATTGGCCCCCGCCCACTGTTTGCGCACCTCCATTCTGGTGACTAGAGGGGTGCCTGAGCTAGTGGACACCCCCCACCCTCACCACTGGTGGGTTCCTCTGCCACGCATGCACACAGATACTCAGCCCAAGAGCAGGCCTGAACATTTGTTTTTTTTAATACTGGAAAAGCCAGGAAACGGCTGTAGAGAGGGAAAGAGTTTAAAAACAAAACAGGCCGAAAATTAAATTAAACCCTGAGGTATAGCATAACAACCAACAATGGCATCTTGAAATCTCTCAGGCAGCTTTGAAAACAAGAAGCTGAAGAGAGGACATTAAAGTCATATTCATATTAGGCTACAGGTTTGTTTTTTTTTCTTCTCTCCCTCCTCTCCCTTTTCTGTAATTATAGACTGCAGTATTCAGTCTAGTTTGTTGCTGTTGTTGTTTTGGGTTTGTTTTTTTTTTCTTTTTTTTTTTGCTGGTGCTGTTTTGCTGTTTTATGCACCCCAATCTACCTTTGGGCCTTCAGCCTGGTTAATGGAACTTTGTAACACTTGCTAGAGCAGGGAAGAGGCCAAGGGACCTCTTGAGAAGCCTAAGACAAGAGTGAGGCATGACTGCAGTAGGGCAGAGAAGAGGCATTCCTGACCTGGACAACTGCTGAGTCCTGAGTTGTTTCTGATGCTGAGTTGTACCCGGCCCACTTTCCCGAATAAACCCATAATCATAAGTATTGCTTGTGAGTTCTGGGTGACCATTGCAACAGACTTTCGAAGCCAGATGTGAAGCAGAGTGCTGTGAGAGAGATTGCTGGTGTCATGATAGGGTAAAGAAGATTAAGAAGAATATAGGTTGAAAGCATGTCTGACCTCCACGTCCTAAGAATTGACCTTGGGTTGATTTTGAATTTAATTCTCCTTCCCTCTTGTGAAGACAGAGAAAGTTAGATGTGGCCTCTGGGCTGTTTTACAAGAGGACAGAAATATATAATTTTAAAAAATAAACTATTCCTTAAACATTCCTATAGATCTATATATGTAAATTTATCTAATTACTTCTCTAAAATAAGTTTCTAGAACTACAATTACTGATTGAAAGGATATGCATATTTTTTTAAGCTGCTACACAGAGCCAAGCTGCAAAGCCCACTGCAGAGTCTATATGACTTTACACTCAAACAGCAATGTGTAAGAATGCCCTTTCCCCATACCATTGTCAATATTGGGTGTGATCAAGACATTATAGCTCTTCAACCCAATTGAAAATTAGGCACAGGACATGAAAGAACATTCACCAAGAAGACATTCAGGCAGCCAACAAACATATGAAGAAATGTTCACAAGCATTAGTCATTTGAGAGATGCAAATCAAGACAACAATGAAATATCATCTCACACCAGAATTAATAGCAAAGTTGAAAAACAAAACAGAGAACAACAAATGCTGGCGAGGGTGTGGAAAGACTGGGACCCTCCTACACTGCTAGTGGGACTATAAAGTAATTCAACCACTCTGGAAAACAGTATTGAGGTTTGTCAGAAAGTTGGAAGTAGAAATACTTTATGATCCAGAAATCCCTCTACCTGGTATATATCCACAAGAAATATGAGCCAGGACATAAGTAGATATGTGTACACCAATGTTCATCACAGCACTATTCACAGTAGCAAAAAGATGGAGACAGCCTAAATGCCCACCAATGGAAGAATGAATAAATAAACTTTGGTATATACACACAATGAAATACTATGCGATCTTGAAGAATAACAGTAAATCTGCAAAACACCTCATAACATGGATGAACCTGGAGGACACCATGCTGAGTGAAATTAGTCTATCAAAAAAGGACAAATATTGTAAGAGACTGTTATTGTAAAAGTTTAAGAAAAGATTCCCATACTAAAAGAAACATTCTTTGATGGTTATCAGGAGTGGGAGGGAGGAGAAAATAATACACTGGCTAGAGGGTAGACACATGTTAGTTTGGGCAATATGCAAGGGGGAGGGCAATACACAAGAGGCAGATGTACAATGAAGACAAGGGAAGACTCAGGGAGGTATGCATGGCCTAAATGGGACAGAGGTAAATAGTGATTTATACAACCTTGGAACAACAGTGCTCTGTAAGTACATACAAGGATTGAGACATAGGATGAATGGGTAAAGGAGGGGAAAAATGTTTATGAGTGGATATTGGTTTCCCTGCCTACTACTGTAAAATAGACAATCCTGTATGACAGAAATGAATATTGGGAATTATGATTACAGAAAACTTATAAGCCTGTCTTTAGTCTATAACTGATTAGATTTGCTAAAAGGAGAGTTAGAATTTGCCCAGGGAATAAGGTCCTTGTTAAACCTTTGTAGAGTTTGGGGCCTTAGGTAGAATCCTGAGCCCCACCCAGAACCTTCTGAGTTGGGACATTCCCACTTAAAAAGACATGCAGAGCAACCCAGAACTGCTGGGAAACAAGATTCTTATTGAAAGAAAGACCTATAGAAAAAAGCAAACTATTTGGCTATTTGAATTGCAAGCAAGCTGTTTGCTTTGGAGACATCAAGGCAAAAAAAAAAAAAAAAGTCAGCCCATCAAGGAAAATTCCCTTCTAGAACTGAAACTTAAAGGTAACCCAACTGAGTCTACTTGTGAGTGGAAGTGGGGAAATGCAGCAATTAAGACATGGGCTGAGTTTGGCCCTGGTCTATTGGCACCTGTTGACCTTGAGATGAGAGAGATAAAAGGAAAGACTGGCTGGTCTGAAGATTAAGGAGATGTGTGATGCCCATAAGCACTGATCCAGCCCCTAGGGGTTAGGGTTGAGAGTGAAGCAGTCAGCTGGTCTGAAGTGCAAGGATGAACTCTCAAACTTACAGCTAGTGTATATTTTTGACCTGGCTTAGATGGCTATAGCTGACCAGAACTCCACCAGATGAAGATTAAGATGTTTGACACTGTGATCAAGTGTTAATTGCTACAAGTTGATGAACTGGATTTTGCTTATGGATGCAGTTGCTCAAAATCCCAACTGGAATGGCAGGATTCTTGATATCAAGGAATAAGTTTGTTTCCTCAGTGTACTGGGTTGATAGTGGTGGTGGTTATATGCAGTAGAGTCAGTTCCGACTCAGCGACCCTGTACAGGGTTTCCAAGGCTGTAAATCTTTAAGGGAGCACAAAGCCTCATCTTTCTCCTGCAGAACAGCTGGAAGTTTCAAACTGCTAACCTTAAGGTTTGCAGCCCAATTCATAACCACTACGCTACCAGAGACAGACAATTTAGACACTATCAAAAATGGGGCGGGGCTATAAAGACATCAGGAGTTCTGGTATGGAGCTACAGATTAATGTGCTACGTAGCAAAGTCTGTTTGAACCACAAGGTCAGAAGTTCAAGCTCACCAGCCACTCCTTGGAAACCTTACAAATGGTCACTATGAGTCAGAACCAACTCAATGGCATTTATAACAACATAAAGGCATGAAGTGGCAAGCTTACAAGCTATTATGAGTGTACTTAGTTTCAGAATGAGGGGAGTAAGGTAGACTCCCCACTGGATAGTTTTCCTTTTTTCCAAATGGAGTCCTGGTGTGGCGCTGTGGGTTAATGCGTCAGACTGCAAAGCCATGTGAATTTCAAGGTCGGTGGTTCAAGCTCACCAGCTGCTCCTCGGAAACCCTGTACAGGTTCACTATGGGTCAGAACCGACTCAACAGCACTTAACAACAACAATGGTGAAAGGGGTTGGGAGATGATGGCGATAGGATTTTATAATTCGATTGTTAAGTAACTGTTCACAAGATTGTGACTGTCACAGCAAAAAATGTGTAACTAAAAGGAGAGAGTAGGTAATCTTTCAGATCAGGAACAGGTAATTTTAGGACCATCACGAAGGAAGAGCATGAGTGAAGCATGAGCTCCCTACCTAGAAAAGTGGAGAGACAGAATAGCTGCAGGCTCTAGGCCCATGGACTGAGTAAGGCTGTGTACCTGCAGCAGGAGGCTGGCTTGCAGAATGCATTACATTTTCTATAATTTTAACTAACTTTCAACCTTCAGCTTTCTGTAGGATTTTCAGTGCCTGGTTCAGCTGGGCATTTAAATGAAAAAAACATTTTTTATTTTTTTTTATATGTGCACCTCAAATATTTTTGCTTTGCTCATTTGTGAAATATGTTAATGGGAGCCACAGGGAGGAAGTAGGATAACTGTTGTTATAGGGAAGGAACTGCTACCATTGAGATGAAACAAAGTGTATAATTTGTTAAAAGTAAAGCTGATGGTTTTGTCTATAAACCTTCATTCAATTCACAATAAAAAGTTAAAGAAATAAATAAAATAAAGTTATGCTTAGGGCACTAGGCAAACCAGTCAAAGAAAACAAACCAAAAATTATAGCTCAAACAATTTTTTTTTATAACACCCTAATCCTCACCATTAAACAGTGAAGAATATTGTTTAACTTTTTCATATGCCTCACACTTCACTGCAGCCCTCACAACAAGGAAATATATGCAGAAAAGCCTACGCCTCTCAGGAGTTGAAACCAGATCTAAGTTCCTAATAAATTATTTTCTTTATTCCTAAAGACTTCAAAGCATATAAATAAGGGAACATATTAAATGAAGCTAAGATATGCTTGAATGTACAAATGTTTCATAGCACAAATATAGTACACAGGCACACCACACTCTGACTAGATATGAGTACCTGCTACTTAATACTTATGTCATACACTAAGGAGCTCTGGTAGTGTAGTGGTTACAAGTCAGGCTGCTAACCTCAAAGTCAGCAGTTCAACACTACCAGCTGTTCTGCGGGAGAAAGATGAGGCTTTCTGCTCCCATAAAGATTTACAGCCTTGGAAACCCTATGCAAGGTCACTATGAGTCAGAACCGACTCCACCGCACACCACCACCACATACTGGTACTGAGTGCTTGAGGTGAATGAAATACCTCATCTTATTTACATATAACATTCATAACAACTTGTTCAAAAACCTACTGCTCAAAATTCAATCTTTAAGGTCTGGTGTGGTTGAAAATGAATACGTGGACTGGGTTAGGGATCAGACAGAAATATTGGGAAAATAAGGTAAAAAACTCAAGTGAGAAGATTAATGACATTTAAGATACTCCCATTGCATTAATAACCTCCACTTAATTACTCCACAAAAATCAAACGCAATTTTTGAAGATACTATGCAAAGTTATATGAACATTACATTTTCCATAATTTTAATAAACTTCCAACCTTCAGCTTTTTGTAGAATTTTCATTGCCTGGTTCAGCTGACCTTGTCCTATTAGTGCACATGCTGCATTATAGCACAATTCATATGTGCCTTCTTGGAGGCCCAAGTTCTCCTGTCAGAGAACAGAATACCAGTCAAACACTAAAGAGGAATATTATTTCACGCTGTATGGGCATGCAAGGACACTCACTGGAACCACTTTTTCCCAATTGCTTTGAGCTGCAACAACTGCTGAAAGGTTTGTTTTCCTTTCCTCATCATAGTCATCTTGAGAGTTTCGGACGAGATCTCGGTACACAGCTAAGCATTCATCATAACGTTCCAACCGGTATAACTAAAGGGACAAATGGTAAGTAATCATCATCAGAGGAGAAGTTGATGTTATTATTATGTCTACAACACCATACAAACCATTTCAGAAACCACTAAACAGGAAACTAACACAGCATGACATGACAATCAAATGTCTGAGTTTCTTTTCATAATTTTTTATTAGATCTGTGTGCTATTACTCCTTTCAAAATGTTACTTGCAATGAATCCTTACTATACTGATATGTTGGCATAAAGTCATTTGATTACCTACTCTCTTGAGTTAGGCAAGTGCCTAAGTGAGTTGTGAAAGAAAATCTTTCTACAGAAATCATTAACCGTTACACTTAGATCCAACTCTAATAATAATCTAAAATAAAAAATTCCACAGCACAAAATGATTACTGAGACCCAGTAAACAGGAACATGATTAGATGTTAACAAAAACACTTACTAGTGTTTGTTGTTGTTGTTATGTGCCATGGAGTCAGTTCTGAGTCATAGAGACCCTGTACAGGGTTTCCGAGGCTGGAAATCTTCACGGGAGCAGAAAGTCTCGTCTTTCTCCCTCCGAGTGACTGGTAGATTCAAACCACCAACCTTGTGGTTTGCAGTCCAGAACTTAACCTACAGAGCCACCACACATAATTTGTCCTAAATTGACTTTAAAAAAAAAAAAATACCTTGAAGAAGGTTTCACCAGTTCTAATATTTACATGGAGTCCCGGTGTGGTGCGCTTCGGAAACCCTATACAGGGTCACTATGAGTCAGAAAGGACTCGATGGCACTTAACAACAACAACATATACATGGAGTCCTGGTGTGGCGCTGTGGGTTAATGCACTGGACCACAAGGTCGTTTGAGCCAAAAGTTTGCTGATTCAAATTCACCAGTCACTCCTCAGAAAATCTATACAAGGTTGCTATGAATTGGAACCAACTTGAATGAAGTTAACAGCAACAATATATACATCGTTCTGTCCCCTCATAATTAATAATCCTCTTTTACATTAAATTCAATTTTATGTCTCAGAAACTTCTTGAAATAAAACATCTTCAAGGATTTCACAGGTTAGCTGAATTCATCAGAATTCTTATTTACCATGATTTTCTAAATCTTAAAATTAGAACAAAATACCAGTCAAATACTATAAAGAAATATTATTTAAAGACTGTAAAGTATGTAAGTTTACTGGTCTTCATCTTTCCAACTGAGAAAAGTCCAAATTTCAAAGAGTAGTTGTTCTGTTACTCTGAGGAAGTCATTTGTTCATAGAACACTAGTTATATGCAACTGCTTAAGAAGATCAAGAGGGGTTTTGTTCAAACCTCAAACAACTGGTTTGGTGGTCAGTTTTGTGGAGCATTGCTGCTCCTTGTTAGAGGTAGAGTCAAGCCCACTCAGGATGACTGTCAACAGGTATTTTAAAGCAGTAATTACCACTTGTCCATGAAGCTCCTTTAGTTTGTCTGTCTGCTGGTTGGCACTTTCTATTGTCTTCAAGGCGTTCTCAATTCTGTTCAGCCTGTACTCGCAATATGCCTTCTCAAAGGAAAGAGAGTTGCTGAAAAGGAAAATAATAACATCATTTAATTATCAGCTAATACTGCAAAGGAATCCTGGTATGGCACTGTGGGTTAACGCGCTGGACTGCAAGGTCTATTTGAACCGTACAGCAGGAGGTTCAAACTCATCGGCCACACCTCGGAAACCCTATACAGGGTCGTTGTGAGTTGGAACCGACTAGACAGCCCTTAACAACAACAACAACACTGCAGAGCATCCACGCTGTGCCAGACATTGTTGTAAGCAACCAATGTGTATTACTTATATAGCCCCCATAACAACAGATGAGAAAACTGAAAAAGGCCAGTGGCTTGTCCAAAATTCACATAGCTAGTTAAGTGGAAGAAAATGGTATTACATCAATTTTTCTAGACTTTTCCATGCCAGTGTTCATGGATATCCTTATTAGAATTATTGGTCTTTTTAAACAAACGTTTAAATAAGAAATCATGAGTTAGTTAAATAACAACATTTCATAGAAACAAAGACAATCTGAACACTATTCTAAATGGGCCACTATAAAAACTTATTATATCTACTAATTTAATACAGCATCAATGCTTTTAATTTGTTCAAGACATAAATGATTCCATAAAAAATAAATATACTGAAAATCTTGAGAACACAGCATTTCTACCAAAACAACTAGTAAACACACAATTCCAAAAACACTGCTGACATTCATGGATCTAAAATTTCATTTATATTATTATACCAGAAATGTCTAACTTTGAACATTAACTCATGAGGAAAAAACAGCAAGTAAATGCACATATTCTTTATTTACCGGCCTAACAAACATTTGAAAATTTCCCTACATCACAAAATAGCCAGAAGTTCCTGAATGTAGAGAGGCTTCCAGTAAGATGTCAGACTGGGTAGATACACTGCAGGGACCCTCTACAACAAAGATATGAAAGCCAACCTGCCAGCCCCTCTAAGAGAGAAGATGAAGCTTTCTGCTATTACAAAGATTTAAAAGCCACAGCCCCAGGTGAGCTGCAGTGAGTAAGCTATTAAGGCCCCAGTGAACTACGTCCCAGGTGAGCTACAGCCCAGGGTGAACTATAGCCCAGGAGAAATCCACATATCTAAGCAAAAGAATTACAGAGGAGAGTTCAGAGCTTCAGAGTGGAGACTGGGTCCCAGTGGAGTTTGAGATGGGCGGTGAGAGGGAGTGTGTCACTGTTGCTTTGCAGCTGGGGATTCTGTAATTGTTCAGACAAAGGGGAAAAGGAGAGAGGCAGTCTGTGGTGGTTGTGAGAGCGGGGCACCGTTGGAGAGGGGAGGATTGATCACAGGTTGGAGGGTGGATGCAAGTTGGTGTGGGTGGCAGGGCAGATAGTGCAGCTGGAGGGAGTTTGGTGGAGGGGAGATGGGGTGACGGGAAACACAGGGAGGAATGTGGTAGTTGGCTGAGTGAAGGCGAATGCTGTTGACCATTGGCGCACGGAGGGGACTGCGGGTGTGTGGTGGGGCAGAGTGCATGATTTGTTCGGTGTGAGGCTGATGGTCTACTTTGGGGACCTTCGCTCAATTCACAATAGAAGGTTGAAGGAAAAGAAAAACAAAGGTTTTCTTAATAAAAGAAACAATCTATGATGGTTATGGGGGGGCGGAAGGAAAAATTATTCACAGGCTAAAGAGTAAAAACACGTGTTAACCTGGGTGACAGGGCAGGCAATATATAATAAAAGGAAGGTTAGCAGAGGAAAGATGAAGGTAGAGGGAGACACAGGGAGGAATGCAGTAGTTAAAGTGAACAGAAGTAAATGCTGTTAACTGTTGGTACATGGAGGGGATTAGAGCCATGTAATGAAGCAAAGCATATGATTTGTTTAATGTAAAACTGATGATCTGTTCTGTAAACCTTCACTCAATTCACAATGAGAAGTTAAAAAAAAGGAATCCTAGTAAAAAGCATATAGGCCTGGATTGTAAGAAGTAAATACAAAACACTGACAGTCAAAATTAGAAATGTTATCAAGTTATCTGTATAAAAATTTATGCTAACTTTTCCATATTATTTTCAAATAATTTATGCAACATTATTAATAAATATTTCTCAGGAGTGGTTAAAAAAATCAGAAAGCAGAGGCCCCTTTATTTACCTTTTTAAAAAAATTAATACATTTATATAAAAGCAAGACATACAAATCCAAACTTATCATTTTTTCTGATCCCCTACCAGTGATTATTTTTACCAACTATCTTTATGAACCACTTCTCTGGAGTCCTGGTGTGGTACGGACAGGTTAATGTGCTGGATTGCCAGATTGGTTTGAACCGCAAGGTCGGCAATTCAAGCTCACCAGCCACTCCTCGGAAACAGGGTTGCTATGAGTAAGGACTGACACGACAGCACTTAACAACAACACTTCTCTTCTAGTGTTTGCTTTTGCAAATATAGTTAAATACATATAAAAATTCTTATACCCTCCCTCTAAACCAAAAGAAATATACTATATTCAGTTCTACATCTTCTACATCAGAATGCCATTAAAGAATATACTGCAAACTCATTTCAAAAGACATTTGAGTGTTTAATAAAACTGTAAATAAAAATCAAATTACAGTAAAGATTTAGAATGTTAAGTTCGCATTTCATTAAATAGTAATTGAAATATGTACATTTGAAGATAAAGAATTTTTTTTTTTTTTAAACAGGAGGCGGGAAGAGCCAGCTATATACTAGAAAAACTACTGAGGAGCGCCCGACACTGAAATATACTGGCCTAAAACCATATTCACCTAAATAGTTCCCAATGGAAGTAGACACAGAGATGAGGCTAAAATTGCCATACCATCTTAGAGATGTCTATCTATCATTCATTTATACATACCAATCCTACATAATCTGGCCCCCTCCAATTTAAATTAACTTCTGTCAATTTGTTCTCCCTACCTCCTCCAAGGACAACTGTTACATTTATATCCCACAGCCTTTCAGTTTAAAAGGAACACATAGCCCCGTCCACCCTGCTAAAAAAGTCGAACTCCTAACAACCCTACAGTACAGAAGAGAACTGTTCCATGAGGTTCCCAAACTGGAAATCTTTACTGGAACAGACCACCTCATTGTTCGCCCTTAGAGTGGCTGGTAGATTTGAAGCACCAACTTTTGTGTTTAGCCGCCCAGTGCTTAACCTACTAGCCACGTAGACTTCTTAAAGTAAAGAGCAGAGTAAAGAAAAGACTGCTGAAAATTAAAGAAAGACAAAAATTACTATTGCTATTTCTAGTTCCAGAAATACCACTGTCAAGAAAAAAAAAAAAGGAAAGCAAGAAAGGAAGTCAATCAATCAATAAAAACAAAACAAAAAATAACCTCACTGTGATTTGCATTCATGGTTACCCTTCATAAGGTTTTTGAGACTATAAATCTTTATGGGTGCCGTCTGTATCATCTTTCTCCTGAGGAGCGGCTGGTAGGTTCCAACTGTCAACCTTTCAGTCAGTACCCAGCGCCTAACCCACAGCACCATAATACAAGTGGATAAAGCTATAATAAAAGTGTTTCTAATAATTGAACAAACAGCGAAATCACTTACTTGGCTAACACTTTGGTATGAGAATTGATGACATTCAAAGCTTCCTTGAAACTTCCATTCTGGATAAGGCATACCACTTTACAGTGCAGGGCCGTTACATCATCCTTGTTGATCTGTAGAACTAGAAATCAAATTTATAGGAAAGCCATAATTTCACATCCATCTCCTCACATTTTTACTAATTTTCCCACCCCATCTCAGGAAACTAACATTTCTAAGTTCACTGCAGTAGGAACAATTAGTAGAAACACTTAAAAAAGACTCATCTTCATTTTTAACTTATTATACTACAGCGAGAATTATAACTTAATAAATTTGATTTTCAGTGAAACAGATGAAAGATTATCAAGTCATATGTGTAGAATTCTTTTTTTTTTTCCCTGTGAAAACAGAAAAGCAAGCCAGGCAATTTTTCCAGATTCTTCATCTTGGGAATCATGCTACATATTTCATTACTTTATAGGGAAAAAGAAAAAGTTCATGCAAAATATGGAATCAAATAACTTAAGACTTGAAAGCACATGTTTTACTAACTGCTATGAGGTCTTAAGCAAGTCATTTAACTTGCCAAATCTGAGCATCCTGAACTATAAAATGAATGCAAGAACATTACGTATCTTAGAAATTAAAATTACAAAGACTACTTTGTAAAAACTTTATATACTGTAAAGCATAATACAAATATGTAGTATTCGCACGGTGCTGTTAGTATCAGCACTGGACTGCTAACCACAAGGTTGGTGGTTCAAAGCCCCCAGCCATTCCTTTTGGAAACTGGACACATGGTCGCTGTAAGTCAAAACTGACTTGACAGCACGTAACAACATAATACAAATACAACTTATTTTGCTCAACCAAAGAGAAGCACAGGTGGCCAAGTTTCAGTGTTAAACAACTGGTTCAGTGTCAGATTGACCAGGTTCACTCTCCTTGTTCTTCAATTATTGGAGTCCAATTCTCAGTCTAAGAATCAAAGTAATTTCTACTGTTTAGGAAGACATATTTGTAGAACAAACTATTGTTTTTACTGATTAAAAACCTATGTGTTATTGTTGTTGTAAGTACCATTGAATTGGTTCCAAATCATAGCAACCCAGCAGAGGGTTTCCAGGACTGGTGTGGCACTGTAGGATAAGCACTGGACTGCAAGACTGGTTTGGACTGCAAGGTCGGCAGTTCAAACCCACCACTTGCTCCTCGGAAACACTACACAGGGCCACTATGAATCGGAACCGACTGACAACACTTAACAATAACAAGATTTTCAAGAAGCCGCTGTTGGGTTTGAACCGCTAAACTTGTGTTAGCAATCAAGTCAAGTTTTGTTGTGTGGATTAAACAATTTTAATTGATAGTTCCTTTCCTCAATGTTCAAGTCACTGAAAGTGTATTGTAATCACAACAAAATTTGCTACTTATTGTTTTGAACAGCCAAATTATGCCTCACGTGCTAAATTTCAAATCTAGCCAATACAGAAGACATCTTCAGTAGACAACATTTTAGCAAAACGGAGCGCATTAAAAAGCAGGGCCATATTATGTAGTAAAGGATAAAAGAATATAATCAGTTGAATCTCAACTTTTCTTCCGACATTATTCTCAAAGTGGGTGCTTTCACACACACATCATACTGGTTAATGATACACAGGCGATTCTGTGAAACTGACACGCCTGACACGTTCCCTCTCCCCTCAGGAGGATCTGTACCGCTCCCACCTTGTCAGCTTCAGCTTCCAAATTACGTGTCCCAGGCAGGTTCCTACCCTCGCCAAGAGAGGAAGCACTCTCAGCAACATTGTCTAGCTCCCTCCGTTCAAGAGGGTGAAGAGAAGTATGCAATCTGCGATATTTGCAAAATAAGCCTTAATAGCAATGAAAGTAGAGGAGAAGACAGTTTGGAAAAGGCGCCCGGAGGTGCGGTCTCTTTAAATCTCTCCTTCGCTTCCCGCAGGCGACAGATGGGGAAGTACACGTGGCTCTAAGAGTCCCCAGACCCCGACGTGGCCCAGAGAGACAGGGGCAGCGATTTGCACCCGCTCGACACTTGGGCCCAAGTCCCGGGCGACTGGGGTCTCTCCACGCCTGCGTCTACACCGAGGTGGTCGCGCGCGCCGGAAAGAGGCCATGTCCTCCCGCTGGCCCGGGCCCGCCCCAGCGCCCGCCCCCGTCCCGACACTCACTCTTGTTGACGGTCTTGAGAGCGCGCGTGAAGTCGCCGTTCTGACCATAACGGTTAACTTCACTCCAGAGCGCAGGCACAGAAACCCCCCCGCTGCCGCCGCTCGCCATCTTGGAGGAGGGGCGGGGTAACCTTCGCTCCGGAAGCAGATCCCAGAGAAGTACGAAAGGAGAAGGAAGTTGATGGTTGTTAGGAGGCTTGGGGCAGGGGTGTTTTCTGCTTAGTCAGCGTCGGAGGTTGTAATCTTCAGCCCTCATACCGAGAAACTTGCATCATTGGAGTTGTTGATACATCTTACCACCGATACACTGGTCTGAGTCCAGGAGAGGAGTCAAAGCAGCGAGTGTTTCCGGGGTGACCGCTGCATGTGAGGGGGTGTCTTGGACCCACAAGGCGAATCTGAGCCCCTTTTGCGCCCGCCAGCATTTTATGGTCTATATTTTGTTTTGTGGCTGTTGTTGTTGGTACTAGTGGACAATAAAATAATAACTGGAAATCAGCGGAGTCATTTGAAAGAGAGGTGAAGAAAAGTAGACAATCTGCGATATTTGGGGCGGGGAGGAGTAAAAGTATCAGGTGAGAAAGCCACAACTTCTCGTCTGTGGTTGGAAATACTTGAGTAATTGGCATCTGAACGATTAAGCGAATGTTGGATTTGGGGGAAGGTAGTGGGCATTCCTGCAGATCGCGAGCATGAGCAAAACCACAAAAGCAGAAAATGCCCAAGCTTGATCAAAGCCCTTTGGACATCTCAGTACTCTAGTTCCGGAATAGTCTCAGTAAGGTCAGAAAAGTTAAGTATTTTTGGCGTGCTCATGTTCAGTTGCTGGCTCTGTTACTCAGCAGGTGCCTTACTTGGAACAAGTAACTTACTGGAATCTTTCCTCCTTCAAAATTGGGCTATAAAGACAGGAAGTGGCTGGCTCACAAGTTTTCAAGAGGAAGTTTAGTTGCAGAGTGTGCAGAGGAAGGTAGAGTCCCCACTGAATAATTTCCATCATGTCTAGGTGGCTCTGGTGAAAGGAGATGGGGATAAGAGTCTTATGATTCAATAGTAATTGTTATCATGACTAATTGCGATTGTCACAACTGTAAAGGTAGAAGTTTTGTAACATAAGGGAGGCGGGGAGTAGTTAATTTTACATTCTAGAAATAGAGGAACATCAAGGGAGAAGAGCACAAGTGGAATGTGGGACCCTATGCAGAGAAGCAATGACACCAGAGAGATGGAGGCAGAGATGAGAACATGGAGAGCAAGAGCAGCTTAGGACTCTAGACTCATGGAGAGAGAAAAGCTGTGTGCTGGCAGCCAGGAGGTAGGCTTGTGGAATGTATCCTTTGGTTATTTAAATGACTATACATTCCTGAATGTTTTTGTGTCTATAAATAAAGAACACCAGGGAATAGAAACAAATAACTGTTGAATGATGGTGCATGGAGGGGATTGTAATCATTGCAATGAAACAATGAGTGTAAAACCAATGTTCTCCCATGTAAACTATCACTCGATTCACAATAAAAACTTCAAAAACAGGTGTTAGAAATACATACCGATGTCATGTAAGAGACGGTCAGTGAGACCAAATTACCTTGGTAAAGCAAAATTTACTCCTGCAAGAGGGTACGTGCACATAGCCGTACATACAGAAACAGGCCAGCGAGCACACTGAGTAGGTAGTCCACTTGGGTTTTTAATCCCTGACACGAGTCTCAAGGCTGTGTCTCACCCATTGGCTAGGGTTTTAACCATACAATCTTTTCCCTTACCCAGTTGGCTAGTTCAAATTTTAAGTCCTAAAGAAAATGAGAACGATCATAAAGTCTTTACTCCAGGAAGTAGTTAAAAGAAAAAGAGAGCGATCATACATTCTTTACTCACTTCAGGAAGTAGTCAAAGAAAAAGAGATCATAAAGTCTGTACTTCAGGAAATAAAGGAAAAAAGAAAGGTTACCTGAATACAATAAACAGGAATATATATATATTTCCCCACACACACAGAGGGATAAACTCATATAGTATTACTTTACTCCTAAAGTTAATTTCTGGACTCTAGCACATCCATGTAGCACAAATATCAAGATGTGTTTCAGTGTCAGGCAGAATTAAGTACCTATTGAGTGCTTTTCATAGAATGCCATGATACAGTTGCTTCTTGTTGTCAGGTGCCATCGAGTTGGAACCGACTCATAACAAAACAATGTCCAATTCAGGGCCAACCTCACTACTGCTGCCACACTTGAATCCATCAATGATGCCACCTGGCCAATCCATCTCATTAGGGATCTTTTTTTTTTCTCTGACCCTCCACCTTACCCAGAATGATATACTTCTCCAGCAACTGTTCCCTCCGGACTATATGTCCAAAGTATGAGAGACGAAGCTTAGCCATCTTGGCCTTCAAGAAGCACTCTGGCTGCACTTCTTCCAAAACAGATCTATTGGTTCTTTTGGCAGTCCATGGCACTTTCAGTATTCTCCAACACCACAACTCAAAGGCATCAATTCTTCTACGATCTTCCTTATTCACTGTCCAGCTTTCACATCCATATGAGGTTATTGAAAATACCATGGCTTGGGTCAGGCACACCTTAGTCCTCAAGCTGACATCTCTGCTCTTCAATACTTTAAAAAGTTCCTGTGCAGCAGATTTGCCCAATGCAATATGTCGTCTGATCTCTTGACTGCTGCTTCCGTGAGTGTTGACAGTTGATCCAAGAAGAATGAAGTCCTTGACAACTTCAATCTTTTCTCCATTGATAAGAATGTTGTTTATTGGTCCAGTGGTGAGGATTTTTGTTTTCTTGACATTGAGATGTAATCCATATCGAAGGCTGTGCTCTTTGATCTTCATAAGTAAATGTTTCAAGTCCTCTTCGCTTTCAGCAAGCAAGGTTGTATCATCAGCATATCGCGGGTTGTTACTGAGTCTTCCTCCAATCCTGACGCCACGTTTTTCTTCATAGAACCCAGCTTCTCGTATTATTTGCTCAGCATACAGGTTGAATAAGTATGGTGAAAGAACACATACAGTTGCTTACTGAATTTTACTCACTGGACTCAGTACCACATCACTGATGCTCTACCATGCTACTTCCTTTCTTCCTTCTCCCTTTCCTTTTCATCCTTAAATATTTATGTATCTTTCTGGTACTAGGCTAAAAGATACTTTTTAAATGAAAACCTTTGACTTTACAGATTTAGCAACATACCCCTGTAAACTCTTAGACCACTCAGTACTTCCAAACAGTAAGTGTCTTTTAAGAAATGTATCTCTCTAAATCAGGGGTTGTTGTTGTTATGTGCTGTTGTTAAGTTGGTTCCAATTCATAGCGACCCTGTATAGGCTTTCCAAGGAACAGATGTTGAGTTTGAACCGCCAACTTGGTGGTTCAAGCCAAACTTGAGGTTAAGTGCTTATCCTATATAGGGCCACACCAGGACTCCAAATCAGGGTGTTGTTGTTGTTGTGCCTTTGAGTCGGTCCCAACTCATTACAACCCTGTATAAGGTTTGCAAGGAGCGGCTGGTGAGTTTGAACCACTAATGTTGTGATTCAAGCTGACTTCACAGTGTAGTGCTTTAGCCATAGCACTCCTTTTTTCTGCTAAAATTTGTAACATCATTCATAGACCCTACCAAATTATCAAATGAAAAATCAGCCTGCTTGGGTCGGAACCGACTCGACGGCACTTAACAACAACAACATATTTGGCCAAACATTTAATTAACTCATCCATAATGTAATGGCTGCTATGGGTGGGAACAAACTCAGTGGCACTTTAAGAACAACATAAACAACAATGT
>NW_006408633.1:4684816-4686612 GCF_000296735.1 Chrysochloris asiatica
ACCCTGTATAGGGTTTCTGAAGAGCAGCTGGTGAACTTGAACTGCCGACCTTGCAGTTCAAACGGCTTTGCAGTCTAACGCATTAACCCATAGTGCCACATCAGGACTCCATATCATAATATCAGTAATATAAATTAGAAAGTGTCAATCCTGTGGTTGTCTAGTAGTGCCTGGCACATTTCATGTCCACTCAACATAGTACAATGCAAAGACAGCATTAAAGGTTATATGAACTCCGTGTGCATTGGTAAGTGCCGTTGAGTCTATTCCTATTCATAGAGACCTTGTACAGGTTTTCCAAGGAGCAGCTGGTGGATTTGAACCACTGACCTTGCTGTTAGCAGTCCAGCACTGTTCCTACAGTGCCACACCAGGACTCTAAGGGAATAGATTGGCGGTGCAAAAATAAGCGTGTTCATGACTGATTGTTGCTTCTAAAAATCATGGGAAGAACTGAACTTTCACTGGCTGTGGAATAGTCGTAAGTTTCAAAGTACTGGAATTATGCCTAGATTTAAAGGAGGTTAAGGAGCACCTTGAATGTGTAGGATAAGCACTGGACCACAAGATCAGTTTGAATTGCAAGGTTGGTGGTTCAAACCCTCTAGTCACTCCTCTGAAACCTTATACAGGAACCAGCTCCATGACAGTTGACAACAACAAGGAGTCCTATTGCATTGAGCAAATCTACTGCAAAAGACTTCTTAAAAGTGTTAAAAAGCACTTCCAGGGCTGGCTGGGGTTGTACATCCAGCATACTACCCCTGCTCCTGGAGCCATGTGAACCTGTCCTGAACTATACAAACAGTGATAACAGAGAACTGTGTTCACACTTCCAGTCTCTACTGCATCCATCAAGAGACAGAAGGTGAGTGTCAGAGAACACACAAACATACAATCATCAACAAAATACAATTAAACCACAATGTCTCAGAGAAAACACAATTTCAGTTTATGCAAAGAAACTAGACAAAGTGCCTCAAACAACCCACTAAAATACAGAGTCAGAAAATATAATACCAAAGATGGTATCAGAACTACTTGACATGGAGTTTAAAGGAATGATATTTAGGTCCTTTAAACAGATTGAAAAAATGATAGAGAAAACTGCAGAGGAAAACAGGGACAAAACTTTAGAAGAGTTCAGGAAACAAACCGATAAAATAATTAGAAACCATGCAAAAACAGCAAATAGAAAGCCAGAAGATTAGTGCTAAGATCAGAAACATAAAATATGTTGAAAACACAGGTAGAATTGAATCAATGAAAAGCCAAATTACTGAACTTGAAGACAAGTCTCTCAATATTCATCTACTAGAGGAACTGTGATAGTTAAGATTTTGTTTCAACTTGGCTTGGCCAGGATTCTTACTGGTTTAGCAATTAAGATGTAATTATCATGGGCTTAAATTTAGCAAGAACTATGAGGATGGCACAGAGCTATGCATGGTTTCATTGCTATTACAGCAATTCACTAAGCAATGGACTTTCAGAGCAGGGGTTAAGTTTATACGATTAAAAATTATAAACCATTCAGTCGTTTGTCTAATCTAAGACATTTTACAGTAGAAAAACCATTTCAACCTGTGCTTGGTATTTTTAGTGGTACTGCATGATAACGTACTGGACCACAAGGTTGGGCTGAACCACAAGGCCAAAGGTTCAAACCCACCAGTTACTCCTTCCCTATGTTCTTGTTAAGTACCATGGAGTCGGTTCTGACTCATAGTGACCCTGCACAGAGTTTCCGAAGCTGTAAATCTTTATAGGAGCAGAAAGCCTCATCTTTCTCCTGC
>NW_006408633.1:4687417-4688791 GCF_000296735.1 Chrysochloris asiatica
AAAGTCAGAGAAAAAGAGGGAGACCCCCAACGAGATGGATTGGCCAAGTGTCCGCATCGATGGACTCAAGCGTGGCAACAGTAGTGAGGCTGGCCCAGAATCGGGCAGTGTTTTGGTCTGCTGTGAATAGGGTCACTATGAGTGGGTACCTACTAGATGGCATGTAACAACAACATAAATGAAGCAGAACCATACTGGCATTTAACAAAAATTATAGTTAATCCTTTTGGCCTGCAGAGGGCGTGCCAAGCTAAACTTTTAACTAGTGATGCTGTGAAAGGCAAGGATGAGTCCATTAGAACTCTGTCAATGCGTATTACCTATGTTCATTTTCTTCTAAAGTAGAAAAGTAAAGGTAGTTTGCCATGGTAAATACAATCTTAAGCAAAGCCTAAGGTGCATGTTTAATTCTTTCCCTTCTTGGTCCTATTTTTAAAAAATATTTTCATATTTAACAACTCTGAATAGAGTTTGCCTTTTAGATAGTAACTGGGTAGAATGTTTCTTATGTGTGGTAGAAGATGTTTGAAACAGATTTACACCCATTTGGAGAAGTGGCAGTTTAAGAGATTGGCAATCACTTAAACTGATTGAGTTCATTGATGATTTCATTTACAGTATTTATATATTCATAAAGGGCCAGAAGAGGCCATTAAAAAATATGTAATTATCACTTCCGGGATGAGCTCTATTATGATGCAATCAGCCACATGATGTGATACATAGAGATCAGCTCTGATCCAATGTAATTGTCCTATATGTTATAAATCCTTACTTCTATGATGTTAATGAAGCCAGATGCAATCTACAGGATCAGGTAATATTTTTAGCCAACTTTTCTTTTGAGAGCAGAGGAATCCACTGCCACTAAGAAAGAAGAGCTGGGAGTAGAATGCGTCCTTTGAACCTGGAATCCCTGCATCCAGAAGATTGATGAAGATTGATGCCGAGACACATGGAGAATTACAAGGAAAGCTGGGCCTAGTGATGCTGATAGGAGACGAGGACGTAGCTCCAGAGCTAGAGCTCTAAATTCAGACTTCTAGCCTCCCTGGTGTGGTGCTGTGGGATAAAGTACTGGACTGCAAGGTTAGTTTGAAACATAAGGTTGGCAGTTCAAACTCACCAGTCGCTCATTGGAAACCCTATGCAGGGTTGCTATGAAGTGGATCCAATTTAACGGCACTTAACAACAACAACAACAACATACGGTGAGAGAATAATTTCTATTTGTTAAAGTCATCCATCCACTTGTGGTATTTTTGTTGTAGCAGCACTAGATAAATAAGACAGGAACAATCAGAAAAAAGAATTTTAAAATCCAGAGAAAGTGAGATTTATGTGGGATGCACTATCAAGAAAAATAAATGATAT
>NW_006408633.1:4689856-4690949 GCF_000296735.1 Chrysochloris asiatica
TTGAAGTCTTTGACAACTTCAATCTTTTCTCTATTTATATGGATGTTGTGCGTTGGTCTGTGGTGAGGATTTTTGTCCTCTTTACATTGAGATGCAACCCATATTGAAGGCTGTGGGTTGAAAATTCAAAATAGCAACCAATGGCTTTTCAGAAACCATAAAATCAAGAAACTAAATGTCCAAGATATTAAATTAAACTCTTGTTTTTGCCAACTAGTATAAGACAGAAAACAAGGAAATCTGATGGATAGCTGGACATACAACATTAGAGGAACATGTGGCAATACAAGGGAAGTAAATGTAAAATGACACTTACTTTCAAGGAGTTTACAGTCCATTGGAGAAGGACCTACTTGTAGCTATTCTAGCTAGGGGTGATTATGGAAGGTTTTGTTGAGTTGATGAAGCTCTAATAACCAATGAAGATTTTTTGTGGTAAAAATGGTGACATTCTAAGAAGTATTCATACAGATATATATGTTAGGCCACCCAAACATGAGGAGAGTGAGCTCGCTTAATGAGTTGTATCATTGACTCTTAACCTACAGTCTTTAGAAAGGCTTTAAGGGAACCTGTGAACCAATGGAATCTCTTTTGCATGTAATTTTCCACAGAGAGGGCTCACAGCTTTCATATTTTCAAAGGAAAATTCTAAGATAATCAACCTGAAAAAGTAGGTTAGGTTGAGAACGAGGACTTCTAAATCAGGCAAATAGTATTGAATTTGATACTCACTGGAGGCTTTTGTACAGAGAGGATAGAAAGACAGTAAATTCAAAGATTACTGAGAAATAAAACTGACATGACTATTGTTGTTAGGTGTTGTTGAGTCAGTTCCGACTCATAGCAACCGTATCTATGCACAAGAGAAACGAAACACTGCTCCATACTGAGCCCTCCTTACAATGTTACATTTGAGCCTGAAACTGTAGCCACTGTGTCAAAACATCTCATTGGAGGGTATATCTCTTTTTCTCTGACCCTCCACTCTACCAAGCATGATGTCCTTCTCCAGGGACTGGTTCCTGCTGATAGCATGTCTAAAGTATGAAAGACAGTCTTGCCTCTTGGCTTCTAAGGAGCATTCTTAATG
>NW_006408633.1:4696994-4706986 GCF_000296735.1 Chrysochloris asiatica
TTAAAATGTTTCAATAAAATGATGCAGCACTGAAGGCATTTACTAGGTCAAGAGATTTGGAAGATAGTTACCTGGCCAAGTAACTGGAAGAGACCCATATTTGTGCCCAATCCAAAGAGATGACCCAAGGGAAAGCGAAAATCATCAAACAATTATCAGTATCGTATGCAAGTAAAATTTTACTTCAGTAAAAAAGTGGTTATTGTAATACAAAGACAGGGAGCTGCCAGAAATTCAAGCTGGATTCAGAAAAGGACAGGGAACTAGGGACATCATTGCTGACATCAGACGATCTGGGCTGAAACAGAGAATACTAGACTATTGCGAGTACTATGTACTGCCAGAACAAACCAATCTGTTTTGGAAGTATTGTTCCTTAGAAGCAAGGATGGCAAGATTTCATCTCTCACTCTTTGGCTATGTTGTCCTTGGAGGAGGACATCGAATACGACAACATCCGAGATGGACGGACACAGTGGCAGCACACACAGAGGAAGGCACACAAGACTAGGCAGTCTTTCCTTGTGTTGTGTATACCAACTCTACAGCACCTAACAATGATCTTTTAGAGGCAGAGCAACACAGCTGTCTGGAGTTGCCTCTGGGTGTGTCCTGTCAACCTGTGGTACATCGGAACTCCTATAGCTATGCTTCACTGAATGCCCATGATACATTCTGTGAACTGGAACACAGTGATTTGATGTTGTGCGAACACCATACTGTAGTCTGGTCCTACTTTTTCTTTTAGCATCTTGAATCTATTTCATGCCTCTATCAACATGCTTAAAGGGAATTGCTTTTGTGCTCAGTCTCTCACATTTTCTTTAGCCTTCAATGGCAACGTCCCTAATAGTTTGGAGCATTTTCTTTGTTCTTAAGGATTGTTAATTGCAGAGTTCAATATGCCTAAATTGTGATCAATATAGCATTCGGTGAGTTCCCACCTTTGTGTTGTTTAATAACTTTCCTATCCGATACTACTCCTATCACTAGCATTGATTTTGCTGTTTGGGAGCCATGATATGCTTCATGGCAATATTTTTGAAAGAATATAGTTAATTCAACAGATAAATGCTACAGTGTTCAAAAGATACAGTACACATGCCTACAAGTCAAAGCATACACTGCTATACAGCACACTTTTTAGAAAGCAAGTTAAGTAGACACATAGGCCAGTAACTTAGGAACTATCAAGGTGTATTATAGATTATATGTACACTGTATGACTGCCCTTATATTCTACACTTTTTAGAAAGCATGTACAATTCCCTGCATACACAAGCCAGTAAAATAGATGATTATGATTATTAAGATACACGTATTGTACCATTGGCAGAACCATTGGCTTTGTGTACAAGAGGTATGAGTTATCTTTATGTTTGCTAGTCCGGTTACATATGCTACAACTTGTTCTCTGATTGGGATTTCTGAACTCTTATTATAATCCTATGGGACCACAGATGTATATGGGGTAGGATGATGCCTGAACAAATGTTATGCAGAGTATAACTGTATTTGTTGTTAAGTACCATCAATTCGGTTCTGACTCACAGTGACCCTGAACAGGATTTCCAAGGAACAGGTGGTGAGCTTGAACCGCTGACCTTGTGCTCCAGCACACTAACCCACAGCACCTACGTATGTAGGTAAAAGGGCGTCATCTGTAAATGGCCATTTAGGAATTCCACTACTTATAAAGAAGTATTTTGAAATATATGTACAGATATTCCACTAATCCATGAATCTAGAGAACTATTTATTCAATACATTTTATTTGTTTTGTCTAATTTAGAATCTTTTCATCTTACATGGTATTTTTTCATACACCTAAATTAGTAATTTTAATTTTAATTTTTCTCATAAAAAACATAATGAAGTTCTTTATAAATTGCATCCTCTGATTTTCTTGTCAGCCTGCTTCAAGGAAATCCATGTATTCAAAATACTTGCTCGCAGTTTAGCCCATATCAGATGATTCTGTAATCCAAAGATCTGAGCAGCAAACTGAGCTGATCCTTCGGGAGAGAGAATGGTTGAACAGCCGAGACCTGTTGGGACAGAACAGAAAATTGAGCAGTCAGCAATACCATGCAATCAGTACTTTTAGATTCACTCAAATAGTGAGCTACAGACAGTAAGCTGTCACTGTATTAGTCCTTGTTGAAAGTAAAACCTGTGCAAAGAGTTTTCATCTTTACTGCTGGAGTGGAAAGTGATTACAAAGGGAAAAGTAATATATATGTACTTATAGTCATCACCGACTCGATGGCACATAACAACAACAACAACAATAGTCATCATCTATCACCCTCACTGAATGCATCTGAAACTTTACTGCCTCAATTTCTTTTTTAAAGTAACTGAGGAAAGGGATTAGAAATGAAATAACATAAGTTTGTTAGTATATTTTGATAATCTTTTAGCTATTCAATTTGTTTTTGCACTTGAACTACTGTAACAATAAGGGCTCAAAAGTGATTTTCAAACTACGAATAAAACGTTTTAGATATACAAGGGTCTCAACACATTCACCTTTGAGGTCCCTTTTCTAGGAGCGCTCAGGTTAGAGTCCTCGGCAGTTGGAACCCACCAGCCACTCTGCCAGGGGAAGCGGTGGCAGTCTGCTTCCATAAAGATTCAGTCCTGGAAACCTTACAGGACAGTTCTACGAGGTCCCTTGGGGTCGCTAGGAGTCAGAAGAGACTCAGTGACAACAGGTTTGGTTTTGTTTCCTTGGTACCCTTTTTTCAGGTAGTAAATAAAGCAACATGCTTCAACAAAAAGAGAGCTAAGAAAATGGAAGACATGATCTAGGAAACAGGAGGTTCAAGACTCCTCCCACAGAAACCCACACTCTCATTGAGTTGGTTCCGATCACAGTGACCCTGCATCTGGTTTCTAAGACTGTAAAGCTTTACAGAAGCACACAGCCTCATTTTTCTGGTGGGCTTGATCTGTCGACTTTACAAACAGCAGTTCAGTGCTTATTCTGTCAGCGCATCCAAGGAGTGTCCATAATGACAGTGAAGGGAGGTTTGAGGACAACAGTGGTACAGCAGGCCTAGAGAAGGCGGCCCACAGCAGAACAGGTTAGCTGTTAGCTCCTGTGGTTGCAGAGTAGAACTGTGCTCCACAGGGTTTTCAAGACTTTGACCATTAGGCCTGTTTTCTGAGGTGCCTCTGACCAGGTTTGAACTGCCAACCTTTGAACCATTAGCTGAATGCTTAACTTCTGTGTCACTCAGAGACTCCAGAACAGGGAACAGATCAGAAATCTTAGTATTTAATGTGCTTGACACATATCAAAACCTGGTTTATACATGTATACATTTTGGGTTTAACTAGTGTTCATAAAACAACTCTTGTTAAAATAATACTGACTCTCATGATTCGCAAAAAAATTGGATTTCTTGCACTCTGATGAACACAGTTCTGTTAGTCTAAGATATCCTGCTCAGTAAGTCAGCTAATAGGACTTCCTTGTAGGCATCTTTATGGAGGTATTATAAACACATTCACTTCTATGTATTCTTGTAAAAAAAACAAAACAAAAAAACCAGAGTAAAATCTGAACCTAATCTAGCTATACTTTTACCACCAATTCACAGAAAACCTAAGGGGTGGAAGAGCATTAAAGATCACGCAGCAATTACAGAAATTTTATAGGACAAAGGCGGGAAACAGATTTGTTACAGATCAATGCATGTCTGCTACCATCACATCGATTCTGACTCATGGTAACTCTAGATAGGGTTCTGAGGCTATAAATCTTTATAGGAGCAGAAAGTCTCATCTTTCTCTACGAACTGGCCGTGGATTTGATCAACCTAGCAGTTAGCAGTCTAGTGCGTATCCTACAGTGCCGCCAAAGCGTCTTTGTTACAGAGTAAGAGACTTAAAAGACGTAAACTAAACTCAACATAAAGACTATATTAGATTCTGCTTCAACAAACAGAAATTCGAACATTTAACTAGAAATTAGATTATTTTAAGAAATTACTATTAATTTCTTCTTAGATGGAATCATGATTATGATTTAAAAAAAAAAAAAAAAGAGTCCTTATCGCTTCGAGATACCTACTTGACTACTTAAGGCTGGAAAGCTATGCCTAGTATATGCTGTAAAATAATCTCTTTTGTGAGTTCCTGACATTGGGTAACAGGTACAGTGGATGCAATTACACTATTCTCTACTGTTGTATGCATCTGTCATTTTGTTAATGAAGAGTTTAAAATATTCCATACAACTTACCACTGGGTAGTCGAAGTGAAGACCATACATCCTGAGCTCCCCAGTCCGCTGTGAGAGGAGGACAGCTGATCACTGGATATGCAGTGTTACCGGACATCACTGGTCCCAAACCATTGCTTCTGCCAGCTACTGCCACAAATACAGTCGGAATGCCATCCCCTATAAAAAAACACGTTTATAATTCATCCATGCTATACTCCATCAAAGTAGCTCTGGTAGCGTAGTGGTTACGAATCGGGCTGCGAACCTTAAGGTCAGTGGTTCCAAACTACCAGCCGCTCCGCGGGAGAAAGATGAGGCTTTCTACTCCCGTAAGGATTTACACACCCTCGGAAACCCTGTACAGGGTCGTTATGGGTCGGAACCGACTCGACGGCACTTGACAACAACAACAAATACTCCATCAAGACATTTCTTTTATGTACTGTATTCAGAAACTGTTTCTTAATTTCATATGTCACTGCATCCCAGGAAAGGCCAGCTACTAAAGATACCTAAGAAGATCTGCTGCTTCAACCTCAAATTTCTTGTCTTTGACATGGACCTACTTTCTGTTGGAGGCTATTAGAAACAATGCTTGAAGAGCTTCTCACCAGCTAAAGATGCAACTGGGCCTCATAAATCTAGTCTTCATTCTCCTCCTTTGTTAACATTTTCAATTCTTTCTCTCTGCCTGCTCCTTTTTTTTAAACTTTGGAGGCACCACAAAAGCTTAGCACATCATATTCCTTCCCTGCCCCTTGGAAATGTGGCAAAGTTCCTTTTCAGGATTATTAGTCTAAAAGAAATTTTTTTTTCATAAAATCAAGAGAACTGCCAGAAAGTTTTTTACCTTCATACTCAGCTTTAATCCTCAGAGTTTCATCTGGTCCTTTATGTGCAGAAGTTATCCGAAGTTCACATGGAATGCCAAAATTTCCACAAGCCTTCTTGATTTTTTCACAGTGACCGAGATCAGAGGTTGAGCCCATCAATACTACAACCCTGCACTGGCTTTCCGATTTCAAAAGCAACTGCAAAGAAAAATATGGACATGAAAAGAAGATAAAAGGCTTACAGAGTGGTAATTTGTAGTAAAATCATCTCTAGACAGAATATTTTCTTAACAGATCAAATTTATGATGGGAAAAACAAAACAATATAGAAATTATTTTTAAAATAGCTTCTATGTATGTACATACAAATATATTTGTTATAGTTAAGTGCTGTTAAATTAGTTCCAACTCATAGCGACCCTGTATAGCCAAGGAGTGGCTGGTGAATTTGAACCGTCAACCTTGTGGTTACCATTCCAGTGCTTATCCTACAGCGCTACACCAGGAGTCCACATATTACACACACCCCAAGAAGCAATCATTAGAACAGAACAAGAGAATACTACATGGTTTATGATCAAGAAAGGTGTGTGTCAAGGTTGTATCCTTTCACCATACTTATTCAATCTGTACCCTGAGCAAATAATCCAAGAAACTGGACTATATGAAAAAGAATATGGCATACGGATTAAAGGAAGGCTCATCAAAAACCTGCAACATGCAGATGACACAACCATACTTGTTCAACATGAAGATAACTTGAGGCACTTTATGAAGAAGATCAACGAATACAGTCTTCAGTATGGATTGTAACTCAAGGTAAAAAACAAAAGCAAAAAATCCTTACAACTGGACCAGTAAACATCGTGATAAATGGAGAAAAGATTGAAGTTGTCAAGGGTTTAATTTTACTTTGGTCCAAAAATCAATGCTCATGGAAGCAGCATTCAAGAAATCAAATGACTTACTGTATTGGGCAAATCTGCTACAAAAGGCCTCTTTAAAGTATTAGGGAGCAAAGCTGTCTCTTTGAGGACTAAGGTGCATCTGACCCAAGTCATGGTATTTTCAATTGCCTCATATGCATGTCAAGCAGGGCAGACATGGTTTCAACCATAAATCTGCTAATGGGGGAAGGTGGCCTCTTCCATCCTGGTAAATGGCAGGATCTACAGACTTTTCTACCCACCACTTTGATAACTGTAGGAAGCATAACATGTGGTTGTGATCTGTGACGTTTTGCAAGACTGGGGGCATCATGGAGAGATGAAGAAGCACTAGGTCAGCACCTCCTTTACTGCCACTCTCATGGCCCTCTGTGCCCACAAAGCACAATTCATACCAACACTCACTAAAATGGCTTTGCATCACCTGACTATGAAATTATTAAGTGGGTGAGAGACAGAATTGGTTGGGAAGAGGAAGGCAAGGCCTGAGTAGGTGGAGTCTCACCCATCCTAAGAGCAGGCAGCCCATGGTGGATTGCCTCTGCACTCCAAGGTCAAGTCCTGCTGCCTGGGGCCTCCTGCACATGTGCTCAGCAGGCAAGAATGTACTGACTGCAATACTATGTGCCGGAAAAGGCAACCACTCAACTGACTCCCAAGGGGAAAAGGCTTCGCTACCCCCCCCCAAAGCAGAGCAAGACCTACATCCTCAGGGAGTGGCAGGCTGTGTGCATGTAACTCAGGCTGCTACTCCTATATACAAGTCCTGAAGTTGTCACCAATAATTTCCTAAACATCGTCTTCACTTTAATTCCTATATGAAATTGTAACTCAGTGCTGAACTTTAGACCCAGGTAAAGGAGAGATAAATAGTAACAGGATTTATCTTTCTAAATATCTCAACCTAGCTTGTGTCTTAAGTCAGGTTTTACACCAGTCACAAGTACTGGGGACCACAGTATGTCCTTAACAGTAACCCAAACCCAAGACTGAGGGAAGGAGAGCATTTTCTGTGAGACATCACAATCTGTGACTGTGATGGCCACTGAAAGGTCAGGACTTTTGTTGCATTTTGATGAAAAAACCATCCTATACTGTATCAATGTAAAATACTATGGCAGCAGATAGGAGAAGAGTAGAAAAGGGACCAGTTTCCCAAGAGCTCTATCTAGGATTCTGCTATTCAGTAATGGAATGGTTATAACTACTATACCTATCATGGATGTTGAAACGTATGTTGAGATCTGACACACAGAAGATGCTTTTGAAGACTGGAAAACTAGCTATGCCACTGGCCTCGCTGAACTCCGTGAAGTTCAGGGACAAGAAGGGTTGGAGTCACCAAACAAGCAAGCAGTCCCTTCAAAGATGGCTTAGAGGGAATCTCTGACTTGCTGACTGACCTGCACAGCTGGTGGACTCCCAGTCAGAAATATCTTGTGTTGTAATAAGGACCTGCTGCTGACACCTCCAGTCTGAACAGCCCAGAAAGTATGCTCCAGAAGTCACCTGAACCAGAATTCTCTAACAACCTCTACTTTCCTGCCAGCTAAGAATACTGAGTGAGACTGAGCTAATGGTGTATTCCTGACAGAATGAGTTTTATTACAAAGGAGCTTAAGGTAAAGGTGTATGTTCTTGGGACTAAAAAGCTAGCTATGCCCATTGGCCTCTCTGGGCCCCCTGAAGTTCAGGGTCAAGTTTTTCTAACCCTAATACAAGTTTGAGGCCAGCCAGCGATTCTTCCTCCAGCTTAGTGGAAAGAGTGTGGCAGAGTTGCACCTTAACAAGTTGTCACAGGAGCAAGCCTGCATCTTGCGGGGTCACTGAGGAGAGGAGAGGAGGGAGAGGCTCCAGGGTGCAAGATGCATAACCAAACAACTTCAATTCTTTATAATTATTTTTTTCCATTACGTCTGGTCAAATTTTAGAATTAATATTCCCATTAGGATTTTACACTTTTTAAGACCTTAATGTGAAATTACCTGCAAACTGACAATCTACTCAAGGAAGTTACAACCTGAATTTTTATGTTGTTTTTTTTTTATTATTCAAAACAATGTCTTTAAAACCGACAAAAACATTACTGGGCCTCACACTGATTATCCACCCTGTGACTATTACATGTGCTCAGTGCCTCTACCCAGTCACAGTCCACCCTCTTCCTTGTTGGACCAGGATGGCGATGTCCCCACACCACCTACTCAGAGGGGCAGCAACTACGAACTCACCCAAACAAGCTTACTAATGGCATCTTTGCCTATAAAAAGAATATACTATACACAACCCTACTATAAATCAAATTGTTCGAAGTGTGCAACGTCTTTAACGTTTTCATGAAACACTGAACAGTGGGTAAGTTTGAAATGCAATTTACCCAGGAATAAACGCAATAAAGTTATTTTGATGAAAGAAAATGTACAAAATGTGACACGTACAGAAAAACATTGCCGATTAGATTCTTGAAATAAACTTTTAAGACCCAAGTAATAACATTTGGTAAAGTTTCACAAACTGCACATGAAGTAAATTCATGCGATTGCCGCAGGAACTGTAGCCAAGCAATTCACTCACAGGGATTTCTTATGCATTATTGAGCTGAAATGGACTGGTATTGGCTATTTTGAATCTGTCAACCACAAGGTTTACTATGCTGGGAATGACAAATTGAAGAGGAATGGTGTTGCATCCACTGTCAAAAAGAACATACCCAGATCAGTAATAAGGTATAACGCTGTCTGTGATAGGATAATATCCATGCGCCTACAGTGAAGATGAGTTAATACCACTATTATTCAAATTTACACACAAAACATAAAGCCAGTGAGGATGAACCAGATGAATTCTACCAAGTTCTTCAATCTGAAATTGATCAAATACGCAATCAAGATGTACTGATCATTACTGGTGATTGGAATGCAAAGGTTGGGAACAAAGAGGAAGAATCAGTAGTTAGAAAATATGGCCTTCGTGATAAAAATGATGCTGGAGAACGCATGATAGAATTTTGCAAAACCACTGATTTGTTCATTTCAAATGCCTTCTTCAGACAGCAAAAGAGATGACTATACACATGGACCTCACCAGATGGAATACACAGAAATCAAATTGACTACATCTGTGGAAAGAGATGATGGAAAAGCTCCATATCATCAGTGAAAACAAGGCCAGGGGCAGACTGTGGAACAGACCATCAATTACTCATAATACAAATTCAAACTGAAACTGAAGAAAATGAAAACAAGTCCACAAGAGCCAAAATATGACCTTGAATATATCCCACCTGAATTTAGAGATCATCCAAAGAACAGTTTTGATACATTAAACACTAAAGACCGAAGACCAGAAGAGTTGGGGGATGACATCAAGAACATCATACATGAAGAAAGCAAAAAGTTATTGAGAAGACAAGAAAGAAGAAAAAGGTCAAAAATGGATGTCAGAAGAGACACTGAAACTTGCCCTCCAGCATAGAGATGCTAAGGCAAATGGAAGAAATGAAGAAGTATAAGAGCTGAACAGAAAATTTCAAACATCAGCTCTAGATGATAAATCCAAAAATACAACAACAAAACATTTTAAGATCTGGAATCAGAAGAAAATAGAAAAACACGTTCAGCATTTCTCAAGCTGGGAGAACTGACGAAAAAATTCAAGACTCAACTTTCGTTAATGAACAACTCTCTGGGCAAATTACTGAATGATGCACAAATCATCAAGAGAAGATGGAAGGAATACAGAGTCACTGTACCAAAATGAAATGGTTCATGTTCAACCATTTCAAGAGGTAGCGTATGATCAAGAGCCAATGATACTGAAGGAAGAAGTCCAAGGTGCACTGAAGGAATTGGCAAAGAACAAGGCACCAGGAATTAATGGACTAAAAATTGAAATCTTACAAGAAAGTAAGGCAGCGCAGAAGGCACTCACTCATCTCTGCCAAGAAATTTAAAAGATGACTATCTGTCCGACTGATTG
>NW_006408633.1:4708511-4715043 GCF_000296735.1 Chrysochloris asiatica
ATAGCAAGGATATTCATCTAGTAGTCTGACCAAGTTATCATGAGGGATCAATCCCTAGAAAAGGACATCATGCTTGACAAAGCAGAGGGTCAACGAAAAAGAAAGATCCTCCAATGAGATGGGCTGACACAGTGCCTGCAAAAACGGCTCAATCATGACAACAATTATGAGGAAAGCACAGGCTTGGGCAATGTACTGTTCCGTTGCGCACAGGGTCTCCATGCGTCGGAGTTGACTTAACAGCACCTAACAACAACGTACGTAATGGAAAATGGTTTTTAAAAGAATTTAAATTAGATAACTTGGTCTCTGATATAAAAACTTTTAAATTAATATTCAGAAAATTATGAATTATTCCTTAAGATTTTCAGTACATTCTTTTAAGTGAGGATTTCTTGTCTTAATCATATGGCAGTTTTTATTGCTCATTTTGAACTTCACAAATAAATGGTAATAAAACCACCTGCATCTGTCTCTTCCCTGTTGGTAGAGTTTTAAACAGATGTCTTAGTGGAGGTGTTCAGGCATATTCAGGCAAAATAAAGAGACCATGTTACAAATCTTTTAAAGTTAATTGTTTGAAACTCAAAATACATATTACCAAGGAAATAATGTTCTGAAAGGTGGTTAAGACATTTGGTTAACTACAAATGCCACTCAACTTCCATGTACTTATATAACAACAATAATACACTTTGAAGTGACATTTAAAGTCACATGGAAATGAAATTCTGAACAAGAGAACACATTCCATGCTATTTATTAGTAGTGGAGAGGCTGGTAAGAAGTGTAAGGTTTTTTTCAAGAAGGGACCGAGAGGAGAAAAAACCCTCCGGTTTCCGCAATAGGATCTGGGATACTTTGTTGGATACCTTGAGTAGGGAGCTCAGGCTTACCAGTGAGGACAGTTTCTTAAAGGTAGTACATTTCTTAAAGGTGTTCCTTTCAAGTTATTGGGGGAAAAAAAAGAAAGAAAGCACCTTACCCATCTCCCTAATTCTTCTGAAACATTTTTTAAGGAAAACGTAACATTGTAAGGATTTACTTCAAAAGACTCACCTCTATTCTTTCTGCAACCCACTCAAAATTTTTCTTTACCATTTGCAGCCCTTCAGGAGTAACTTCTTTGAGGTCACGATATGACTAGAAAATAAGATAGCTTAGTATACAAGGATCTCTTGCAAACTGAAACAAATTGGTGTCTGACTTTTGGGTAGGGATTGTCAAAGGTTTGGCTGTCTAACATCAGATATCTAGAAAATGTGTAAGCATCTGCAAATTCATTTTCTGAACTTGGCAACCGAAAGTTCAAACAGTGAGGCATGCATGATTTTCATCTCATTATGATTGCTTTCCACACAAGCAATTACACGGCTCTATTATTTTTTTTATAAGAACAGAAAATTTAAAAAAACAGAACAAAAATGGAACCTTAAAAAAGCCAGAGTCCTGGGGTTGAGTCCCAGGTCTGTGCTTACTCTTCTAACTGTGAAGATACTTATTCTCTCAGAGGCACTTTAGTTTTGAAAGAAGGAAACAAGGAGAATGTTGCTCTAATACTCTGGTATGAGAGTCTATTAGGATAACAGCTAATCTTTTAATTTTTTTAAGTAATCCGTAAATTAGGTTCATATGAAACGCAAGAATAACTAACTGCCTTCACTTTTCCTTCCATTCCTTCTCTCTTCACTATACAGAGATGATCTTGTGAAGGATAAAAAACATGAAGCATCACCTGTTTATCTTTTTGTTGGCTTCTATCTCCTGCTGGCCAGAGTCTCCAGGAATCGTTATCAATGACATCAGCAAGAACAATTTCCTTGGTAGTTATATCAACACCAAATTCTATCTAGAAAAAGCATACCACCAAAGAGAAGTTTACAAAAACTATACTACTAAAGACATTCCTTTTTTTTTTTTAAGTTTTTATTATGAATGATGTGTTAGTTTACATGGGTGAACATTATCTTTACATTCATCCTATCATATTTTGTTTCATTGCAATGATCACAATCCCTTGCATGCATGATCAAACAACCAAAGGGTACACCCCACATGCCTGCCCCCGGCCACTAGCCCACAGCCCCTCTCCCTCCCTGAGTCTAGAGTCCCCAGCAGCTCCTTCTGTCCACATCATCATCTCTGCTGGAGAAGGAATTTTTGAGGAAGGAGATTACACCCAGTGCTCCTCAGATCATTCCAGGGACAACATTTTAAAGCAGTAGAGTATATACTCCAAAAATAAAAGAATAATAAATTCTGCTGTGGCTGAAGGATATAGATAGTGTGCTGAACTTAACCCTAAAGGGCTGTTGCAATTTCAGATTAAAAAAAAAAAAAAAAATCACTGTTACAACATCTCAGAGGTTCTGTTTTGAAAATTTATTTTCTGATCCTGTCCAGGAAATTAAGAGCATTTTAGTCAATCGATTACAGAACATTGCATGTTTACTCATGTATTTTCTAAGCTACCATAGTTCTATGGATAAAGACATTTCTTCATGACAATTTTACTTTCAAATCTCCAATTGTACCTTCATATCAACCAATGTACAATTCTGGGGCAACCACGATTTTTCCAGTATTTCAAAAATAGCCTGTGTGGCATGATTCATGATATCCACTTCAGTTTGGCCAATAACAAGTCCAGCAAAGCAAAATTTTGCAGCAATAAGCTGTTCCTCTGACCACTGTGGGTCATTGTTGGCATCATCCTGAGAATAAAACACAGCAAAATTCATTTAAAACAATTATTTCTAGACTTGTCAGAAAAACTGTTTTTTTTCTCCTGTAATTTTGAAATTCCTGACATACTCATTTGTTCTAAAAACTTTTGTTTAAAATATTCTATAAATCAAAGGAATTACCTTTAATTTGTCTCAATTGTTGTTGTTGTTGTTGTTGTTAAGTGCCGTTGAGTCAGTTCTGACCCATAGCAACCCTGTACAGGGTTTCCAAGGCTGTAAATCTTTACAGGAGCAGAAAGCCTCATCTTTCTCCCTCAGAGTGACTGGTAGTTTTGAACTACTGGCCTTAAGGTTTGCAGCCCGATTCACAATAACTACTTTAAAATTCAAAACATTTAGGTAACTTAATCTAAGTCATAAAGTATTTACTTGATAAAATGTACCTTCTCTTGCTACATAAATAAACTTTGTGATTTTTGTTTTTCCTTAATGAAGTTATTTGGTGCTAACAGTCAGTTCTGATGCATAGCCAGCTAATGAACAAAAGACCAAAGCACTGCACCAATCCTACACCCTCCTCACAATCAGCTATGTTTGAGCCCACTGTTGCAGTCACTATGCAAACTCCATTTCATGAAGGTCTTCTTCTTTTTCACACGATTTTTTCCTCCAAGGACTGCTCCCTCCTGATACCATGTCCCCACATGAGATGAAGTCTTACTGTCCTGGCTTCTAAGGACATTCTTCCAACTGCCCTTTTTTTTTTTTTTTTTTAATGTTTTATTGTGAATTATGTGATGGGAGAACATTAGTTTTACATTCATCCTATCGTGTATTGTTTCAATGCCATGGTCAACTACACTTTTTCCATGACAGATTTGCTATTTCTTTTGGCAGTTCATAGTGTATTTAATAATTTCCACCAGCATCATAAAGACATCAACTCTTTTTTTTTTTTTTTATTGTTCAGCTTTCATATGCATATGGGGAAATTGAAAATACCATGGCTTGGGTCAGGCACGTCTCAGTCCTAAATGTGTCTTGCTTTTAACACTTTAAGGAGAACTTTTATAGCAAATTTGGTTAAGGTTTCATTTGACTGCTGTTTACTAGTGTTGATTGTGGCTCCAAGTAAAATGAAATCCTTGAAAATAGCAGTATTTTCTGTCTATCATGATGTTGCTTACTGGTCCTGATGTGAGGATTTTTGTTTTATGCTGAAGTGTAATCCATGGGGAATGCTGTAGTATTTAATCTTTATCAGTAAGTGATTTAAATCCTCTTTACTTTTTAGCATGTTGTGTCATCTGCACATCAAATGTTAATGAATCATCATCCAATCCTGATGCAGCATTCTTCTTTTTATATTTCAGATTATTGGATTATTTGTTCAGCATACAAAATGAATTAGTAGAAGGACACAACACTGATGCACAGTATCCCATTGCTCTGTTTAAATGACTTCTATGTACAAGTTCTCCATAAGCACAGTGAAATGTTCTGGAATTCCCATTCTTCACAATGTTACCCATAATTTATTATGATCCACACAGTTGAATACCTTAGTATAGTCAATAAAACACAAGTAAACTTCTTTATGGTATTCTCTGCTTTCAGTCAAGATTAATGAGACATCATAAACACCACCCCTCATTTCATGGCCTTTTTCTTTTAAGTTTTTGTTGTGAATTGAGTGAAGTTTACATGGGAGAACATAGGTTTTACACTCCTATCGTATTTCGTTTCACTGTAATGATTACAATCCCCCCATGCATTATCATTCAACAGTATTTGCTTCTATTCCGGTGTGTTTTTGAATTTTTTTGAATGCACACAAAACACTAAGGAACATATAATCATTTAAACAACCAACCAAAGGGTACATTCTGTAAGCCTGCCTCCTGGCTGCCAGCACACAGCCTTGCTCTTTCCATGAGTCTAGAGTCCTCAGCTGCTCTGTTTCTCCGTGTCCTTATCTCTAGTGTCACTGCTTCTCTGGTTAGGGTCCCACATTCCATTCGTGCTCTTCTCCCTTGATGGTTATAGGGTCCTGTGTTCCTGGACTGTAAGATTACCTACTCCCCAGTTTTTGTTACAAAACTTCCACCTTTACAGTGTGACAGCTGCAATCAGTCATGATAACTACTCACTGTTAAATCATAAGAATCTTATCCTCGTCTCCTTTCACCAGACCTATCTAGACAAGATGAAAATTATTCAATGGGGACTCTCTATCTTCCCCTACAAACTCTGAAACTAAACTTCCTCTTGAAAATTTGTAAGCCAGTCACTTTGTGCCTTTATATCCCTCCCATTTTAGATAGTCATTGTCTAAGTTGCCCGTCCCTATCAACCCTGTGTACAGAGGGAATACGATTGATCCTTGATGTGAAGATTCCTTCCCTCTCAGTTGGTATTTTGAGCTACTACATCTACCAGTATAGGTCAAGTTCCTCAAATTGTAGCAATTTACACGTTTCCTTTATCAAATTTTTTTTTTTTTTATCTTCCTCTAGTCGAATTCTTATCACCCAGCCATCGAAGCTAGGTCAAATGGGTACTGTCTGCAAGTTTGGGTGTTCTTGTGCATCTCCCATCACTTCATATCAGCTGGACGCTTCACTCTCATCTCTAGTACTCCCTGGCTATGTCCTTGTCCATGTGCTCAGGAGTTCCCAAGTCTCCCCAAACTTCAGACCAACCAGCCCCTTCCTCTTCTCTCTCTCATCTCCAGGTTGACAGGAGTCCTTTTTTGATGTTTGAATTTCTGGCAGTTCCCTGTCGATATACTTCTGCAACTGTTTTTGAATTATCTTTAGCAATATTTTGTGTGTAATATTAATGATATTGTTTGACAATTTCCATATTGTCTTGGATGGCCTTTCTTTGGAATGGACACAAATACGGACCCATTTCAGTCAGTTGGCAAGGTCTTCCAAATTTCTGACATAGACAAATGAATGCTTCTAACAATGTATTTGGTTGTTGAAACATCTCAGCTGGGATTCCTTAAATTCTTGTCTTTTATGATGCCAACAGTGTGGCTTGGGCTTCTTTCTTCAAAACTACTGGTCCTTGATCATAGACTATCTTCTTTTTATTATAGTGATGTTGTATATTCCTTCCATCTTCATTTTACCATGTTGTTGCTCTTGTTAAGTGCTGTCAAGTTGGTTCCTACTTATAGCGATCCTGTATAGGGTTTCTGAGAAGTGGCTGGTGGGTCTGAAACAGTTCAGTATTTTATCTTACAGCACCATACCAGGAATCTGTATTTTACCCATAGAATCCTTCAATTGTAAGGAGTAACAGGAGACTCAATATTTTTTCTTCAGTTCTTTCAGCTTGAGAAATGTCAGGCGTGTTCTTCCCTTTTGGTTTTCTAACTCCAGGCCTTTCAACATTTCATTATACTTCATTTTGATTTTTTAAGCCACCCTTTGAAATATTCTGTAAATAAGCTCTTATATTTCATCATTACAATTCAGATTCAGACACTTTTTGGCCATGCCTACAGGCAGGTCTTTCCCTAGGCCATTGGTCTGGGCTATATTCTGCTTAATCAAGTGTTACAAAGCTTTTTAGCTCTGCCAATTAGTGCCTAGAGGTATCCCACTCAGCTAGGTAGCCTCCTGCCCAGAGGTGTTCTGATTGCTTGCTCCACATGTTGGCTGCCTTGTTTTGTGGACCAGGAAGAGTCTTGTACCCATCTCCTGGTTCTGCTGCCATCAGTACTCTACCCACAGCTTCTTGCCATCAATCTGTTTCTTGGGTTTAGGAAGTTCTCAGTGCAGGGACCTAAAAGACAAACCCCACTCCTGGTTCTTCTTCTTTGCTGGTAAAGA
>NW_006408633.1:4715988-4717946 GCF_000296735.1 Chrysochloris asiatica
CCTGAGTATCATTGGCTCTTGTTCATATGGTACCACTTTAACAACAGATAAATTTTAGCAATTTTACTTGTTGGGAGTTACAAGATCACAGTGAAAAAGACCAGATAAAAGTGATCAACTACATGGCACCTCCTGACCTTATTTTTGCTAAGAACTTAGAAAAAGCACAAATGTGCAGGGACATTATTTTAGATAATTCAAAAGGCTTCATAAAAGATATTTTAAGTAGTGTCCCAACTTCATCACATGGTAGTTATCTTTTATGGATAGTTATTGGTATGATTATAATCTTAATATGAACACCTGACGTTATGCTACCAACTGATCAAAATTCAACACTGACTTTGCTTTCATAGTAGAAAAACTATGTTTAACGTCACAAACCAAGATGGAAACAAAAAATCGGTTCCAATAAAGAAAACCAATTAAACATTCATAATCAATGATTCCTATTTAATTCTTTTTTGTATAGATTTTCACTTTTAAGAGAGACTGATATATAATTTTCTTGTATTGGAATGCAATAATTTCTTTACAAAGTCTACACTTTAAACTCTTTAATAGTAAAGTTTCGGAAAATTTGAATTTAGTTCATTCATTTAGTCAGTCACCTTAATCCAGATGTAACTGGGTTTTTGCACAAATTTTCTTTTATAAACTGATTTATTCATTGCTAATAGATGTATGGAGTCCTGATCTGGTGCTGTGGGTTAATGTGCTGGACTGCAAGGTTGGCTTGAACTGCAAGGTCAGCAGTTCAATCTCACGAACCGTTCCTTGGAAACACTGTACAAGGTCGTTCTGAGTCAGAATTGACTTGATAGCATTATAGCACTTAACAACAATAGACATATGTATCATTTACATAAATTTCTGGAATAACAACCATCAATAGTAAACATTTAAATATTTTGATTCTGTTAATTATAAGTCTGTTGCTACATTATCTTAAGACATAAATGCATAAAATAATTACCTTGAAAAACATTTCCACTTTAGGTGGGTAAAACTTATATCCTTCCTGGACGCCAGGGTTTCTTTTGAGAAATGAACCAGTTGCTATTCTTCTACACACCCATTCAATTGGAATCATTTCACACTGCGGTGCAATAAAAGCTGTCTCCCCACATTTTTTGGTGAAAGCAGTTTTGATACCTACATATTGATGGTAAAAGTAGACGAAAGCATTACAATTTCATTTAAAAAGGTACATCTGAAGTATAATAATCTATCCTTTATAAGAAATAAAATCTATATATGTAGAAGTGCATTACCTGTAAGTGCTTCTATCAAAAATGAAATTCTTAATAAAAGGTAAAAGTAGGAAAACAAAAAATGTTAATATTGTTTTGTACTACTTATCAAATCTACCAAAGAACATTTCATTTTAATGTTGCCTAGCAAAATATAGGAGCCCTGGTGTGGCAGTATAAGCACTGGGCTGCTAACTGCAAGGTTGGCAGTTAAAACTCACCAGCTACTCCTTAGAAACCCTATAGAAGGTCGGTAAGTGAGCACTTAATAACAATAAAAGATGTACTAAAACAGAGCTGATCCTTGGACACCCTATACAGGGTCATTGTGAGTCAGAACCAACTTGAAGGCACTGAACAACACTAACGTAACTTACGTGCTTTTTGCAATGTTTTATACTAAAGGTCAAAACAAGTTGTGTGCTGCCTCATAGTGACCCTGTACAGTGTGCCCAAGATTAGCTGGTTGAGTTTGAACTGCTGATTTTCTAATTCAAACACACATTGCTGTTTAGTGAGTAAGATACAGCACTAAGTAGCACTAATTAAATCCAATTTTGTTTCAAGATTTTTGGACTCTATTATTTGTTTGTTATGTGCCGTGGAGTCAGTTCCGACTCATAGCAACCCTGCATAGGTTTCCGAGGCTATAAATCTTCACAAGAGCAGAAAGCCTCATCTTTCTCCCACGGAATTGCTGGTAGT
>NW_006408633.1:4718406-4719014 GCF_000296735.1 Chrysochloris asiatica
TCAGAAACCCTATACATGGGGGGCTATGAGTTAGAACCAACTCAGCAACACACAACAATAGGTACACCAGGGTTTATAACCCACAGTAAACTCCATGAGAATCCACTTAATCACTATGCATACTGACTTTCCTAAAAATGTTAGTATGCAAAATACAAATACTGTAGAATTAACATCGATTGAAACATATCAGTACTCATCTTCATCTTGTATTGCTAGTATTTCTAACCTAAATCTAATTCTCCAATCTAACATCAATTTTTAAAATCAGAAATAGACTGATAAATTACTGAATTTATATATAATCTATATACAAAAGGAACCTGTTCCCATAACTTCTACGCTGTGCTAAGTCTTTTACAGGTTATTTCATTTAATTTTATATGAAATTTCTGAGGTAGATATTATTACATTTGGAGTTCCTGGAGGGTGCAAACGGTTTATCCTCTAAACTGCTAATGAAAAAGTTCACTCCACTGAGTAGTATCTAATCTGTCTAGGAGGGACTGATTGAAGGAAATGTGGATAGGTCTCTTGTGATACAAGGGTGAATAATTCTTACCAGGACTGATTGTGAAGGTTGGAAATGCAAAAGTAGACATTTTGTG
>NW_006408633.1:4719418-4748035 GCF_000296735.1 Chrysochloris asiatica
TGATGCATGGAGGGGATTGTAACCATGGCAATGAAACAATATGATAGTATTGAATGTAAAACTGATGTTCTCCCATGTAAACTGTCACATAATTCACAATAAAACTTTAAAAGAAAAAAAAAAGTCGGAGATTCAAAGCCTACGCAGAGGCACCTCTGAAAACAGGTCAATGATCTACTTCTGAAAACCCCAAGGAGTACAGTTCTATTCTGACACACATGGGGTGTTGCCATGAGGTCAGTCAACTCAACAGCAACTGGTGTGGTCATTATTACAGTGAAAGCAGCAGAGGCTTCAGGTAGTGAAGGGATTTCACAATGCCAGATCACACTGCCAATCAGCTATGGAGCCTGGACTTCAGAGTCCTTTCTTCTTTTACATCTCATTATCATTAGATACAGTCTCGTTTGTCTGCTAGGTTTGAGCAATTAGGATCTAATTCTATTGTGTGGATGTAAGCAACAGTTGCTTTAACCATTATGCCACCAGGAATACTAGTTAATGATTACCAAAAACCAAACCTACTGCCAATGGTAGTGACCCTGTATAGGGCTTCCAAGGCTGCAAATCTTTAAGGGAGCAGAAAGCTTTAACTTCCTCCCAGGAAGTGGCTGGTGGGTTTGAACTGCTGATCTTGCAGTTAGCTGCCCAGTGCTTATCCTGATGCACTACCAGGGTTCCATTTAACTATTAGCAAGTATTTACATAAGGCTAAACAGGATTCTTAAGCTAATCTGCTTAAGAATTTTTTCAAACTAAGAGTGCTATGAATTGGAACCAACACGACGGCACCTATAACATGTATAAAATCTAGAAAACACCTCTCACTCTTACTCTGAATCAAGTATATTTTAGTTAAGTGTGCCAGATAAAGTGGTTTAAACAGAATTACTGGCATGCTTCATTTAAGGCAATGAAATGTCCCCTTTTACACCTAGAATGTAGGGCTTTCAATGAAAACTGGAAACTGCGAGCAATCCTAAACAGGGTTTCCGAGACCATACATCTTTATTACAGCTGACAGCCTTTTGTAGCAGCTGGTGGATTCTAACTACAGAACTTGGGGTCAGCAGCACTGTGCCTAATCCACAATGTCAGCAGGGCTCCCTCAAACTGGGAAAATACTCAACAAACTTACCCCAAATCACTTGTCTACAACCCCAGAAAGTGCACTAAATGGCGTTTTGCTCTTAATGCTAAGTGCCGTGGAGTCATTTTGAACTCACAGTGATATTGTGTAGTATTTCCGAGGAGGAACTAGTGGTTTGAACTGCTGACCTTGTGGTTCAAACTGATTCTGCAGACTGGTGCTTTAGGAATAAGCAAATAGAAGTTTGGGCTTTTATATCTTTTTACTGTTAATAGTGTATGTGCATGTGTGTGCACATGTCTATATAGTTCCCTGCTGTTATGTGCTATCAAGTCAACTCTGACTCATAGCAGTCCTGTATAGGGTAGGGTTTCCAAGGAGCAGCTTGGTGGATTTGAACTGCTGACTGTATTGTTCCCAGTCCAGTGGTGATCATACAACGCCATACCAGGAGTCTATATAGTCCCCTTGGTATGCATAACTACTAAGATTATATAGAAAATAATTTTTTAAATTGTTATTTTAAAGGGGTTAATTGAATACCTTAAAGATTTTTTTAATGTGGATGGAGAGTGGGAAATAACTTGGGAGAATAAAAACAGACCAGACACTCGTCGCCTTCATTGCAAAAAGAACCTAACATTGGTTTGATGCGTTCTCTAGAAGGTAGCCAGTGGGAAACTACCATTCAAGAGGTTTTGAAATAAAGATTCTGGATTCCGCGACTTAGGAACTGGGAGAGCCTTTAAATGTTAATAGTAGTACATTCACTTTTCAAATACTTTGGAGGGGTTTCAAGAAGAAGAGGAGTTTGAAATTCTGTACTGTCTCCAAAGAGCAGAGCAAATAACAATTGTGTAGAAATTATAGAGGAAATACATTTAAGTTTGTCAATTAGAATTGTCAAAAACTGAAACAGTCTTTCTTTACAGGTAAACTTCTTAAGGCTGAAGATGTCCTAGAAAGGGGAAGTATCACAAAAGTGATACAAACTAACAATCTTTATAAGGAACAAATTGTTTAGATTCCTTTTAATCACGCAACACTAATTCCAAAATAAATAGTTACAGTGAAGTTAAGAGTTCTTGGTTTAGCTTAAATAGACCTAGCCTGTGAAATATCTCCAAACAACATGTGGTTAATCCAAATGATGTCTTCTCCTAATAAAGGAAGCTAATGTATGCATGTGTGAGAGAGAAGGGAGAGGAAAATGTGAGAAGAAAGTGGGAGGAAGACAGTAGGTAGTCACTTACCTGATTCCTGTAACAACTCAAAAATACAGCTGGTAATTTTATTTGAAATCGCAGCTTTTCCTTCCAGGTGATTCTTTCTAGCTGCATTGCCAGCTGTAATCTGGTCCTTGGACTGAAGGAGGACTTTTCCTGGACTATCTAACAACACATAGACTTCTTTTGTTTTACCCTCATAGAGTTTTTGACCAATGTTCAGAACTGTGGAAATAAATAAATAAATATGCTAAAAAATTTGAAAAATATTTGGAGAAATTCCCTGAAGGTTGAATTAATCATCTTGAATGATAAATCAGTGAGACTCCTGCGTGATTAATAATCCTAATAAAAATAAACTCATCTGCTCAGAATCTTGTACTCTACAAAGTATTTTCACATACATCATCACATTTAAAGGACCTCTGGTAGTGTAGTGGTTACAAGTCAGGCTGCGAACTGCAAGGTCAGCAGTTCGAAACTACCAGTTGCTCCGCAGGAGAAAGATGAGGCTTTCTGCTCCCATAAAGATTTACAGCCTCAGAAACTGTTCAGGGTTGCTATGGGTCGGAACTGACTCGACGGCACTTAACAATAACAACATCACATTTAACTCACATAAAATTGTGAAGAATTGAAATTATATAAATTACAGAAATGAGAAAAGTAATTATCAGAAAGGTTAAAGTAACACTGAAAAAGAAAGAACTGGTCAAATTCCTGTCTTGATACCAAAATTTGTGCCCTTCCTATGATTAACCTGACTTTTTCACTAATGAACTAAGAATTAAACCACACCCAAATGTGTTTGAAGTACTGGAGGTACAGTAGTATTTTCATACACACACTCACAATACAATATCTAAAGTAGCTTGCTTGGGGAAAAAAAAAAACAACACACATAACTCGCTCTCCTGACTTCTTTTCATGGAAGGCAAACTAGAAAAATTCAGTGAAATGGTTACTTGATTTTAAGCTCATTACACGAGGAGGCACTATTTGCTTCTTCTTAAAAGCCTATTTGGAAGCCTCCCACCAACCACTGCATTTCTTAAGCATGTCCCCCTTTTTACAAGTTTTAGGAAACTGAGGGAGTGGGGATAATTTTGATGTAAAACCTAAGAACTAAAGAAAATGTAGACCCTAGGTCACTGTTTATGTTTGCTGTTGTTGTTAGGCGCCATTGAGTTGGTGCCGACTCATAGCAACCCTATGCACAACAGAAGGAAACACTGCCCGGTCCTGGGCCAACCACACAATTGTTGCCTAAGTCATCAGAAAGAATGAATTAGATGAGATCATCGATAACAGAAGATAAACGTCAAGGGGAGAAATCACTATCACCCTTCAGGCTCCTTGAACCTTTGTCATTCATTGTATATCAGCAGTTTTTCAATGCGTACACTGCTAGGTACTGGGGCTACAGGGGTATACCAGAAAACATGCCCTAGTTCCTGTCTTCAAGAGACCTGAGGCTGAGGGAAGCTGGTATTAAACAAGACATCACAATAAGCATAACTCAAAGCCTATATAACAGACTATGAAATGGCACCTAACCTAGGTTACACTTCAGCGAAGGATGTCTAGAAGGAAGTAATAATAGGTGGAGATCCCAAGAATGGTCAAAATTACCTAGGAGAGAGGAAGGAATGTTGTTGTTATGTGTCGTCTAGTCAGTTCCAACTCATAGCAACCCTGTATCAGGTTTCTGAGGCTTTAAATCTTCTTGGGAGCAGAAAGTTTCATCTTTCTCCCAAGAAGCAGCTGGTGGGCTCAGACTGAGGACCTTGTGGTTCACAGTCCAGTGCTTATCATATGGAACTACCCTACTCCCAACAGGAAGGAATGTTGTTGTTAGGTCCTGTTGAATCAGCTCTGACCCACAGTGACCCTATGCAGAATGAAACACCACCCAGTCCTGCGCCATCCACACAATGGCTGCTATGCTTGAGAGGAAGGAATAAGTGGTGAATAAAGATCAGGGGGTGAAAGAATACATGACAGAAAGTCAATATAGTTAGAGCAATGGAGAACCAGAGATGTGTACGCTGGGCAGGGGAGTGGAAAGGACTGGAATAGCAAGAGATAAGACTGAGGTTAGATGACCTGTTCATGGAAATAACCATTAAACAAATCAATTACAATTCAGTTACACAGTTGGCATTGCAGGATACTTAACTTAAGGTCCCTCAATGACTCTCCACCCTTTTAATGAAGTATCTAGAGTTTAGATTTTATCCTAAGAGCAACCATGGAGCTCTCATGCACTGCAGTGAAATGACAGAACTGTATTTTAGAAAGATCATCATATCTGGTGTGTGGAGAATGAAGTGAGAAAGGAATGGGTGGAACAAAAGAAGAGTTTAGGAGAACAGTTAGGATGAAGCAGCAGCAAGAAATGTCCTGGCCTAATGAAAACACCCTGATGGCAAAATGATTATATGCTTGGCTTCTAACAAAAAGGTCAGTGGTTTTAACTCATCCATCAGGAGAAAAAAGTCTGGTGCTCTGCTTCTGTAAAGATTAAGTCTAGAAAACACAATGGGCCAGAGTGGCCATCTAAGATGCTACTATTAGTCTCTCTCTGTTCGAAAGAAAGAAAAGTGATGCAAAGTGAAGATGTTTGGAAACAATCCGAAGGACTAATGGACCACACTAACATCAGTCTCCTCAACCCTGAGACCTGAAAAACTAGATGGTACTGGCTACTTACTACCATTACCACTGCTCTGAAAGGGATCACATTAAAAGGTTCTGGATAGAGAGGCAGGAAATGCAGAGTAACACTCAAAACCAAAACTGGTCATATAGACTGGTGGAACCATGAGACTATGGCAAATGATTTAATACGGGAGTTGAAAAGGTCTTCTGGAACTGAACTCACCCCTGTGAGTGCTACGGGTTAATGCACTGGACTGCAAGGTTGGTTTGAACCACAAGGTCAGCGGTTCAAGCTCATCAGCCACTCCTCAGAAACCCTATACAGGGTCGCTGTGAGTTGATATAGGTGTATTTGTTGTTTGTTGCGAGTTGATAAAGGTATATTTGTTGTTCGTTGCTAGATGTCATCGTGTCATTTCCAACTCATGGACAGGTATACAGGAGGGAACACTAAGTGAAGTAAACACACCATACAATGGTCAACCATTTGAGATCCAAAGGACAGCATTTACCCAAGGACAAAGTTCAGATGGATCAGGAAAGGATGAATGGAAACAAGAAACATAGGGAGGAAGTGGATTAAGTGATGCTGCCTTGAGGGGATTGCAATCAGTGAGATCAAACCAAGTGTGTTATGATTTGCTGAATAAAAGACTGATGATGTGCTCTGTAAACCTTCACCCAATTCTCTCTGTCTTTCCCATATGCACAATGAGCCAATTCTATTCTGTCACAGAGTTGCTGATCAGTATCAACGGGACAGCATACTTATAAAGAAAGAGCAACAGGCAAACAAACGGTATTTAAAAGAAAGAAACGTTTATAACTTTGTGACTGATTTAATATGGGAGATGAAAGGGTAGAGTCAAGAATGCTGCACAAGTTAACAAAATAAAAATTTAAATATATAAGGTCAAATGAAGCCTAGGAAAAGGAAAATCTGCACCCACTTCCCCCTCGTCCAACCAGTAATTTAATAGGCAGCTAATAGATAGGGTAGGAATTTTAATAGATAAAAATAAACAATCATAGGAGACAAACGCTACAAGTGTCAAAATGACTTCTATAAATGCAAAGGTGAATTGAGATGAGGCTGATGACAACAGGGAATGGTCCAAAGTGTAGAATTGTAGAGTCTTGAAACATAAAGAACTTCCACAGAGAAGTGACACAAATACCTCAATTTTTATGGCAGTCACATGTTGAAATGACAGTTACTTTGGATATATTGAGGTATTTTTGATGTTGTTGTTGTTGTTTAAGTGCTATCAAGTTACAACTCATAGCGACCCCTGTACAGGGTTTCTGAGACTGTAAATCTTTGTGGAAGAAGAAAGTCTTATCTTCTCTCAAAGAGCAACTTCACAGCACAGGGATTATCCTGCAGAGCCACCCAGTATTTTAGATTGCTATTGTTGTTGTTGTATCGACTCACAGTGACGCGGTATTGGGTTTCTGAGGAGCGGCTGGTGGGCTTGAACCACTGACCTTGCAGTTACGAGTCTAGTGCTTATCCTACAGTGCCACACCAGGATTCCAAGAAGAGTGGCACGCAGCGGGCTCAGCAGAATGAGAAGGGTTTCTGCCCACACATGCAACATATTGGGATATACTGAGGTAAATTAAACATTAAAATTTCACCTGTTTCTATTTCTAATAGAAAAGAAATTATAGCTGTGGCTCACACTGTATTTCTATTAGTCATATATAATGTTTCTTGGAGAAACAGTATAAATCAAGTAAATAGGATTAAACAAACAAATGAAACAGAACAAATTAAGGGTATTCATAAGGTTTTCAGGGCTTAACCTTCAGAAGTAGTCGGCCTCTCCTTCCTAGTCTGTGTTAGATTACAAGCTCAGCTGAAACCTGGCCAGCAAGGGTGTACCCTACTGGTATTTAAAACACCAGGGGCATAGCTTCCAGCACCACAGCATTTCTCAAGCTCAAAGAAACCACAGCATCTCTCAAGCTCAAAGAATTGAAGAGAAAAATCAAGCCTTGATTTGCAATATTGAAGAATTCTATGGGCAAAATACTAAATGATGCAGAAAGCATAAGAAGACAGAAGGAAGACAGAAAAAAAAAAAGTTCAATTATTTCAAGAGGTAGCATATATGATCAAGAACCAATGGTACTGAAGGAAGAAATCCAAGGTGCACTGAAGGCATTGGAAAGAACAAGGCTCTAGGAACTGATGTAATACAAATTAAAATCTTTCACCAAACTGATGGAGCACTGGAGACACTCACCTATACAAATAAATCTGATAGACAGCTACTGGACAACTGATTAGAAGATAGCCATATTTGTGCCCATTATAAAAAGAGGTGACCTAACGGAATGTGGATATCATTGGACAATATCATCATTATCATTTGCAAGTAAAATTTTGCTAAAGATAATTTTAAGATGGCTGCAACAGTACATTGACAGGGAACTGCCAGAGGTTCAAGCTGGATTCAGACAAGGACGTGAACGAGGGACACTATTGCTGACGTCATATGGATCTTGCCTGAGAGCAGAGAATATCAGAAATATGGTCATCTGTGCTTTATTGTTTATGCAAAAACCTTCAACTGTGTGGATCATGATAAGCTACAGACATTGTAGAGAACGAGTATTCATGAACGCTTAATGGTGCTCATGAGGAACCTTTAGGAAAGGTGTATATCAGGATTGTACTGTTTCACCATACTTACGCAATCTTTATGCTGAGCAAGTAATCCAAGATACTGGATTATGAGAAGAACGTGGCATCAGGATTGGAGGAAGACTCATTAACAACCTGTAATATGCAGATGATACAACCTAGTTTGCTGAATGAAAAAAAGGACTTAATACTTACTGATGCAGATCAAAGACCACAGCTTTCCATATGAGTTGTACCTCAATGTAAAGAAAACAAACATCCTCAACAATCGTTCAATAAATGATATTATAATAAATGAAGAAAAAAATTGAAGCTACAAAAGACTTCATTTTGCTTGGATTCACTATCAACACAAAGGGAAGCAGCAGTCAAGAAATCAAATGACATTGCATTAGGCAAATCTGCGGCACAAGACTTCTTTAAAGTGTTCAAGAACAAAAATGTCAGTTTGAGGATTAACGTGCACCTGGCCAATACCATGTTATTTTCAATAATTTTACATGCATGTGAAGTTCGACTGTGAATAAGGAATAAGTAGGTAGAAGAACTGAGGCATTTGAGTTACAGTATTGGAGAGGAGTATTACAAGTACCATCGGCTGTCAGAGGAACAAACAAATCTTGAGTTGGAAAAAGTACAGCCAGAATATTCCTTAGAAGCCAAGATGGCAAGACTAAATCGCTTATCCTTCAGATGTTATTATTGGGAGGGACAAGTCCCTGGAGAAAGATGTCATGCTAGGTAAAATGGAGGGTTAGTGGAAATAAGCAAGACCCCCCACAATGAGATGGATGGGTATAGTGGCAACAGCAGTGGGCTCCAGCTTAACAATTAAGATGGTGAGACTGGTACAGGACTCAGCAGCATTTCATTCTGTTGCGCAAAAGATTGCCATGAGTCAGAAGCAACTCAATGGCACCTAACAAGAACAACAATTAAGGGTATTGCCCCTTAAATCAGATCAGGGCTGATCACATTATGGGATGATGACGTCATTATACAACTGCCAAGCCACTGAGAATCATGGTCCAAACAAGTTATTGTACTTGGGGCACAATTCCGTCTACCGGTTAGTGAAAAAGACCCCCAACGAGATGGATGAATACAGTGACTGCAACGATGGGCTCAAATAGCCATGACTGTGAGGATGGTGCAGGACTGAGCAATGTTTCCTTCTGCTGTGGATTGTGTTGTTAGGAATTGGAAGTGACTTTTCACCACCTAACAATAATCAGTTTCTCAGATATTGCAATCAAAGGTGGCGCTCTGGGCTAATGCATCAGACTGCAAAGTCGTTTGAACTGCAAGGTCGGTGGTTCAAGCTCACCAGCTTGAACCTTGGAAACACTATACAGGGTCGCTGAGTCGGATTCGACTTAACAGCACTTTACAACAACAATAATCAGCTTCTCAGATATCCCAATAAAAGAAAAAATTCTGGTCAAACACCTTGATTTCCCCCCTCCCTCAATACCTTGGTTTTATAGAGTTATCACTCAACATTATGTGGATCTCTTGGTTGAATTCACCACCTTTTAATCTAAATTCAATTTTTCTACAGGGAAAAAAATGTACTGACCAGTCAACACAAGCAGTTTCGCTCACCATAAATTTAGAAATTGTGTGCGGAGTAAGCAAACATTTTATTAGCCTAAATGTCATAAACATTTTAAATAATTGTTGTTGTTAAGTGCCATCGAATCGATTCCGACCCATAGCAACGCTGTTTAGGGTTTCCAAGGAGCAGCTGATGAGTTTGAACCACCAACCTTGCAGTTCAAACGACTTTGCAGTCTGATGCATTAACCCACAGCGCCACACCAGGACTCCTTTAAATGATTGTTGTTAAGTGCCGTTGAGTCGGTTCTGACCCATAGAGACCCTGCATAGGGTTTCCTAGGAGCAGGTGATGAGCTTGAACGGCCGACCTTGCTGCTCAAACGGCTTTGCAGTCTGGCGTATTAACCCACAGCGCCACACCAGGACTCCTTTAAATGATTAGGACAAGTAATAATGATTGTTTTTTTTTTAAAAAGGCGCACTTGAGCTGCAGTTGTTAAGCTCTCGCTGCTAACCCAAACAGTGATCAAATGCCAGGAGCCCTGGAGGGACGCTGTGGGATAATGCATTGAATCATAAGGTTGATTTGAACCACAAGATCGGAAGTTCAAACTCACCAGCCGCTTCTTGGAAACGCTGTGACAGGGTCGCTATGAATCGGAACCAACAACAAGTTCCCAGTAGACAGATTTTACAGCCTTGGAAACCCAATGGGGGCAGTTCTCTTTCTTAGAGAGTGGTTATGTCACAATTAACCTGATGGTCGTTTAAGGGGTTCGAATTTGGGTAAATAAATTTTGCTAAATGTAAAGTTAAGCAAGAAAATTTTCTTTGCTTGGAGATCTTGGGAGCTCCAAAGCCACCATAGCACCAAAGATTAAACAACAATTAAAAATCCAAGACTGGAAAGGTTTCTCCAGGATTTTCAGAAGGTTCAGTTGTTAGCACAGGAAAAAAAGACTGGTTTTAAGAGTCAACAGTAATCTTCATGTGATTGTTTGCAGCACCTACTGATTTAAAATTTAAAATATAAAAGTGATGTTTCAGGGCATCTCTCCAGTCCCTTGCCACTTCTAGTTTCAAGCATTCTTTTCCTCGGGCTGCTCTTTTTCTCCAACCCAGAGGCAGTAAGTACTAAGCTTCAGACAATTAGGAGTTGTTCCACAGAGCTGAGTTCACATGGCCCGGGTTCTGCCAGGAGGGGGTGTACAGGAGTCATCGCTGGCCAGCGCCTGGGCCACGTGTCCGCGCGCGGGGAGGCCTAGAGGGAGGCCAGGCACTGCCCGGGAGGTGGGGACAGCCAGGGCCTCGGGTGGGAAAACCATGAAGGGAAGGGAGGGGTCTTCAAACCTGCGGCCCCTAGCGAACCCCGTGGTCTGTTACTCACCCTCAGAGGCCGCCATTGTCTTGGGTAGACCGGGGGCAGTGACCACGCTAGGCACACAAGCAGGATTCTGGAAAAAAGGACAGGTTCGTTAGCTTCGCAAGCGCTAAGGGAGGTGCTCACGACAGACACGCCCCCTACCCCGGCTGCTTTTCCCTTTGCGCCTGCTCGCGGCGTACGAACCCGAAGTGCTTTACCCAGAGAAGCCGACTCTACTCAGATCTCCGGAACACTTCTGTGATCCTTCCCGCCGCGCAGGCGCTTCCCCGCCTCCAGACTGCCCCTCCACCCCGCGTGAGCGCCGTAGCAGGAAATGCAAAAGTAGCGCGCGCTAGCGGTCCCTCCCCACACTACGTTAGCTCGCCCACCGGGGCTTGTTTCTGTGGCTGGAGGGGTTGGAGCATACCAAGTGGGAGCTACGAGGGGAAATCATGTGGAGAGGCCCATACCAAGCGTACATCCTCTGGGAAAGGAAAGACCTAACTGCTCGCTTCCATTGTTATCATAATGGCTTTGAGCTAACGGACGTTTCCAACTACAGAGGATTAATTGTTCAGCTTTGGGACTAGCCGAGCGGAACACTAGCTCCATCCCACTCCTCCTCCTGGCCTGTCCCGGAACCGCCCTCTCTTTCTCCCTGCGCTCATTGGTAAATTTTAGGAAGGCGGGGCAGGGCGCTGGGTCGAGGGGGGCGAATCAACCACGCCCGCTTATGGAAAGCCCGCGCCGCCGCAGTAGCGGGCGTGTAGCCGCTGGGAAGGAAGCGGCTATCTAAGCGTCTGAGGCGTCAGGGCCGAGCAGGCAGCTGGTTGGCGCGTGGACCTCGGCGGCGGCGGCGGCAAGTCCCGCCACGTGCTTTTGGCGGCGAGATGGAGCTAGAGGAGTTGGGGATCCGAGAAGAATGTGGCGTGTTCGGCTGCATCTCTTCAGGAGAGTGGCCCACGCAGCTAGATGTGCCGCATGTGATCACCCTGGGACTCGTTGGGCTGCAGCACCGGTGAGCAGTAGAGTGGGAGCTGAGGGCCGAGCGACTGAGGGCTGTGGGTGGCAGTGGGTGTACTTGTGCATCTGCGCCCTAAATTGGCGACCTCCTAGAGAGCCTCAGGGCGGAGAGGCCAGACCTCTACTTACCTGCACCAGTGCCTTCTTGTGCTATCCATTGGGCTGCCAGGCATGTGCGAGGACCTCCTTGACTCTCTCTGCCTGACCCCTGATTCCTGATGATGTTTAGGGACTTGTCTCCCGCTCTGTGCACCCCTCACGAGCTTGTCCAGTTTGTAAGGCTCAGGTTTGCTTGGGCTGGCTAGGACAGGGCCCCTCCCGGACAGTACTAATCTCCCAGAGCCTGGGGCTGCTCTCGTGATAAGCTTGTGTGGGCTGGCGGCTGGTCCAGGTCCCGCAGCACTTGGAGGAGGTGTGCGCACGGCCGCCAGCCATCACGAGCTTTGTTTGCAGGGACAGAGTTACTGAGCTGATTGTGGATTTGGGGTAGTTCTTCCTGTGGGCATTTTGGGGGTCAAAGAGTGCAGCCCCCAGGGAACTGCAGTAGTTGGTAGTATCAGTAGTTGTTAAGTGCCATCGAGTCGGTTCCGATCCATAGCGACCCTGAACAGGGTTTCAGGGTTTCCGAGGCTGTGAATCTTTATGGGAGCAGAAAGTCTCATCTTTCTCCCTCTGAGCAGCTGGTAGTTTCGAACTGCTGACCTTGCGGTTCGCAGCCCGATTCGTAACCAGTACGCTACCAGAGCTCCAGTTTCAGTAGTAGGCATTGTAAATGCGCTGAATGCAAACTAATCGCCGGGAATAGAGCATCTGGGTAGTAAACGTTTTAGATAAGGAATGAAAATGTTGGCAGTAGGAAGATGCCAAAAATTCACGTCCTTATTTATAAAAGGCTAAGACAACCCATTGATTTTGGGAATTTGGGGGAGGGGTTACTGTTAAAAAATAACTTTGCTTCCATGATCTTCCCATTTTTTAGTAGCAGACCTCACTGGAAGTTAATATAAGCAACTGCATTGAATTACCTGGTAAGAAATTTAAACCCTGGCTTGACATGGTCTCTGGAAGTATTACAAAGTTTCCTTAGGCAATAGAGTAGTAACAACTTCTAAAGCAGTTAAGGAATTTGTAGTTAACACTTGATCAGCATTATGGGTGAACACATGATCGCCTTTCTCTCACTAAACTCAAAATTAGTAAGTACTTAGTCTTTTGGTTGTTCAGAGTCCCAAATACTTGAATTCGAATTTGCATACTCCTTGTTTACTAAAAGCTGAGACTAATTTAGAATCTGGAGTGAATAAAAAAGTTATTTGTTTTATTAACTTGAGTAACTAATCTTGAATAATTGTAGGTTGGTTATAATAGAGATCTTGTTTCAAAAAACATTTGTTTAGAGCATTCAGTAGAAAGTCCAAGGAGAAATTGAAATTAACCTCAGATTGTGTGATAATCCAGAATGATATTTAGTTTGTCACATCCTTACAAGAAGTTTTTCTGGGTGGGTTGTCATTGGGAGGGGCAGAGGGGGGTGGTATGATGTACAGAAACTAGAGATCTTTACAGTTGCCTGTAGGAAATATATAAACTAATTGTATCTTTTTTTCCTTGAGCTCTCTTTACTTTTAATTTAGTTACTCAAAGTTCTTTTCATTCACAATTTTTCCTTCCATTTAAAACATGTCTGATGAAACGTGGATGGATTTTTGTTATTTTAAGTTGGTGTGTGCCGTGGAGTTAGCTCTAACGCATAGTGACCATGTTTTCAAGAAAGGGCTGGTGAATTTGAACTACCAATCTTGTGACCAGCAGTCCTGTACTCAGCCTACAGCACCATACCAGGACTAGATAGATGTTAGCATTAATTGCACTAGTACTGTACTCATTTTAGGAGAATTCATGGTATGGTGGTGAGTTTTGTTTTAATGAATGCAACTTGGTTTCTAGTTACATGTACCTCTTTTCAACATTTGTTTTTCTGTAAAAGGATTATGGGATTAGGTATGGCGCTGTAGGATACACACTGGACTTCAAACCACAAGGTTGGCGGTTCACACCCTATTCTGTCCCTCAGAATAGGGTCACTGTGAGTCGAATTTGACTCGACGGCACATAACAACAACCTAATGAACAGTGATGTGGTTATCTAGTGGTAGAAGGAGACCTGTTGGCACAATGGTTAAGCACTGGGCTGCTAACCAAAAGGTCCAAGGTTTAAACCCACTAGCTGCTTGGGGGAGAGAAGACCTTGCGATCGGCCCCCATAAAGCTTTATAGCCCAAGAAATCCTGTGGGCAGTTCTACTCTATCCTGTAAGCTCAGTATGAGCCATAATTAACTACAGCATACAACAAACATAGAGCATTAGAGCAGTTTTAAGTGAATTTTTCTGAATTAGACTATTCATTTGATTAAACAAGTCTTTGTTGAGACTATCATGTTGAAAATTGATTCTGTGGTATCTCAATTTAGTCTCTCTCAATAACAGTGTTAAGAACCAGTCACTTCTGCTGGGCTCTTAAAAGCTTTAGAGCAGCCATGTCAGGTATATCTACTAGTTTCTGCCTATCTGAGGAAAATTGTGTGAAGAGAATCAAGGACACATGGAAATAGTCCAGTGGACTAATGGACCACACAAACATCAGTCTCTATAAACCTGAGACCAAAACTAGATGGTTCCTGGCTACTGCTACAGTTAATCTGAAATAGATCACATTAGAAGGTTCTAGACAGAGTGGGGGGGAAAGGTGGAATAAAAAACCCCTCAAAATCTTAAAAAGACCAGGCTTACTGGTTGGATAGAGACTGGTGGAGCCCCTGAGACTATGACCCTTATGTCCTTCAGACTATGACCCTTACGTCCTATGACTCAATTTTTAGCCAAACAGTAGACTGGTCTATAAGGGGAAAAATAATATTAGTGAGGTACTCACCCCTTAGAATACTAAGCCATTTGAGATCAAGAGAACAACATTTACCCAAGGACAAAGTTCCAAAGAGTTAGGAAAGAAGGAGCAGTGGAAACCGGAAATCCAGGGAGGAGGTGGAATGTGTGGTGTTACATTGTGGGCATTGCAGACAATGAGATGAAACAATGTATATGGATTATTGAATGGAAAACTGATAGTTCTGTAAACCTCTATCCAATTCACAATAAAAAGTTTTTAAAAAGAAAAATAGCCACTTCTGGAGGACAAGTATACTTTTTGGAAACGGTTCAGATTCATGTAGGCTTGGAATCAAAGAGCTGAAGAGAGAAGACTGGTTCTTGTCATAATCATATTCAAAATAATTTTTTAATTTAGCTGAAGGCCTCACCCTTTGGATGAATTGATTCTGATTGGATGAAGAGGGAAAATCCCCCATCTATCAAATTTTATCTACTGCTGCACTAAACTGCTAGTCAGGGGCCAGAAAGATTAAGGACTATTTTTAGTGGCATTGTAACAAGGAGTATTGGAAGCCTGGATGGGTGTACTGTGCTGGTCTGTTGCATAAGGGCTTTGCCACCCTCAACTACATTGTTGTTGTTATGTGCTGTGGAGTCAGTTTCGACTCATAGTGACCCCGTACAGGGTTTCCGAGGCTGTAAATCTTTCCAGGAGCAGAAAGCCTCATCTTTCTCCTGTGGAACAGCTGGTAGTTTCGAACTGCTGATCTTGTGGTTCACAGCCTGATTTGTAACCACGAGGCTACCAGAGCTCCTTAACTACTTAACACCATCTTTTTACTACAATAACAACATTGTTTTCATTTTACTTCATTTTGTACTAAGGAATTTGTTTCTTAGCTATCTTCCTAAAAAATGGGGTTAGAAGATGAGATTTCTATCAGTACTATATAATCATGTTTTAGGATACCTAGTCCTGGTGGGCTCATCCATATAAGTATTCTAGTGCATGGCTGTTTGGTAGCTGATATGCCATTCACATTTTTAAATGAAGCATACAAAACCTTCAGGAATTCTTCCATTGTTCCTAAGACATAAGTTTTTTTGGTCTTAACATAAAAAGAGAACCAATAACAATGTGAAAGTAATAAAACCCTGCAACAGTTGAATATTTCCATATTTCCTCTTAAGTTAAAATTTCTGAGATTTACCTGATAAAGGTGAGTCACATACGGAATTTTCTGTCTGAAGAGACTTTGTGTAGAATCTTTTGGTTCTGTTATGTTTTGAGGAAATCGATTTGCAAAGATCTCAGAAGCAGTTTTCTTAGATACAAACACTGGTTCTGCAAACAGAGCATATAATATTATGAAAAAAAGGGCTTGTGAGGAAGAAAATGACACATTTAGTTTCTAGCTATCACTGCTTAGTATATTGGAGAACATAGGGGTAGGAGGTTGTCGGAGAACTTGCTTTTGTTTGCCAAAGTAAAGTTTGGGATTATTTTATTTTAATTGGTTTTCATATAGTAGTGACCACATATATCGCATTCCTATAGTGTTTTAGTTTTATACTCCCTTAGTGGTACCCTAGGATAAGCACTGGACTGCTAACCACAAGGTCGACGGGTCTAACTCACCAGCCGCTCCTCAGAAACCCCATACAGGATCGCTATAACTATGAGTTGGAATTGACTCGACGGCACTTAACAACAACAATCTATACCCTTAAGGAGGCCTGCTGGTGCTGTGGGTTATATGTTGGGCTAACGTTGGCAGTTCAAACTCACAGGCCACACCGTGGAGAAAAATGAAGCTGTCTGCCTCCTTAAAGATTTAGTCACATCATCCCTATTAGCTAAGCAGTAGATAGATACGTTGTTAATGTTTTTTAAGTGGTGTCAAGTCAGTTCCTATTAATAGTGACCCTGTATAGGGTTTCTCGGAGCTGTTGGTGGATTTGAATTGCTGATCCTACAGTACCGGACACCATAGAATAGTCAGCCATTCGAGATCAAAAGGGCAGCATTTACCTAAGGACAAAATTCAGAAGGAGGAGGGATGACACAAGAAACGGAGGAGCTGAGATAAGTGCTGCTACGTTGAGGAATTGCAATTGAGATGAAACACAAGGGTATGATTTGTTCAATGTAAAACTGTCTGCTCTGTAGAGTTCCACTCAGTTCACCGTAAAAAGGAAGAAGAAAAAGGGGCTGGGAGCAGGATTTATAGTTTTGGAAACCCTGGATAAAGTTGCTGGCACTGGGTGGGGGAATCTATACTGTATATTTAAATCAAGGAATTTTAGGTTGGGGAAATGACTTATTTTAAAACTAATCTTGATAATTGTTCTGGTCTTTGATTTGGAAATACTTTTAAATTTTTGTAATCTTATAATTTAATGGTTATTAATTTGTAATCAGAAGTGTTTCTCAATTTTAACCAGACTTCCGAAAAAACATTAGTCCAAAGCTGCTTATGTACCTCAGAGAATCTCAGTGGCCCTGGTTTGCCATTCTGGTCAATATTGGGAACAGCTTCTGAAGAGAAGACCTGAAATCTAGTCCCATGTCTCCCAGTAATAACAGCTTGACCTTGGGCAAGACTCCTAACTTCTCAATCTGTTTTTCACCTATTTATGGTTCCTTTCAGTGCTCAAAATCAGTAGGTGGGGAATGATTGATTTGTGTGGTTATTATTGTTGTATGCCATCATGTGACTTTCCACTGCTTAGAAACCCTGTGCCATCTACTACTTGGTTCCAGCTCATAGTGACCCTCTGTACAACAGACTCATAGCGACCCTATGCATAACAGCATGGAATACTGCTTGGTTCTACACCATCTTGTAATGTTTAAGCCCACTGTTGCTGCCACTGTGTCACTCCATCTCTTTGTCATTGACCCTCTACTGAGCATGATGTCCTTCAGAGAATGACCCCTCCTGACGGCATGTCCAAAGTTGGCAAAGACTTAAGTCTTGCCATTCTAGCTTCTAAAAAGCATTCTGGCTGCACTTCCATCACAGATTTGTTTGTTCTTCTGAACAGTCCTTGGTACTTTCAATATTCTTCTCCAACACCTTGATTCAAATGCATCAGTTCTTCTAGGATCTTCCTTATTCTGTCCAACCTTCAAACGCATATGAGCCTACTGAAAATACCAGGGCTTGGGTCAGGCGCACCTTATTCCTTTCACTGATATCGTTGATCTTGAACACTTTAAAGAGGTCTTGTGCAGCAGATTTTCCTAATGCAGTGCATTGTTTGATTTCTTGACTGATGCTTCCATGACTGTTCATTGTGGATTCAAGCAAAGTGAAGTCTCTGACAACTTCAGTCTTTTCTCAATTTATCATGATGTTATTTACTGGTTTAGTTGTGAAGATTTTTGTTTTCTTTACATTGAGGTATTATCCATACTGAAGGTTGTAGTTTTTGATCATAGGTAAGTATTTTAAATCATCTTTCAGCAACCAAGGTTGTATCATTTACATATTGCAGGTTGTTAATGAGTCTTTCTTATCCTGATGTCACATTCTTCATATAATCCAGTTTCTTGGACTATTTGCTCAGCACACAGATAGATTGTTGTTGTGAAGTGCCTTCCAGTTGGTTCCAACTCATAGCGACCCAGTATAGAGTTTCTGAGGAGCAGCTGATGTACTACGTGGTTCAAACCTACTTTACAGTCCTGCACTTGCTCTATAGCGCCACAGATAGAAAAAATTTGGTGAAAAGGTACAACCCTCAAGCATACCTTTCTGATTTTAAACCATTCTAGTGGGAATGTCCCACCTCACAAGGTTGTGGATGGGACTCAGGATTCTACCTAAGGTCCTATACTCTGTAAAGACTTTGCATGAGGCCTATTTCACTGGGCAAGTTGTAGAACCCCTTTTAGGTATTCCAGTCAGTTATAGGCTGAAGATGGGCTTACAAGTTTTCTCTAATCATGTTTCCCAACATTCCTTTCTATCCCACTCAAGTGTCTATTTTACAATAGTAGGCAAGGGAAACTAATATTCATAAGGCAGTCAAGGATTTCAGTATTATTTACCCTCTTCAAGCTATACCTAGATCCCTGTATCCCAGAGCCCTGTTGTTGTTCCAAGGTTGAGTATGCATCACTGTTTATCTCTTTCCCACTAGGCCATGCAAACCTGTCTTAGTGTTCCCTTATCTATCTTGTTCTTCTGCCTCCTTCCCCTTTCTTGTATTGCCCTCTCCAACACCCAAACTAAACCCCCACCCCAACCCCATTGTGGTTATCCTTATATTCCATTAGTTCTACCCTCCTGTTGATGTACTCTTTTTTTTTTTTTTTTTTGTCTAAAATGCTTCATTGTGAATTATGTGATAGTTTACATGGGAGAACATTAATTTTACATTCATTCTATTGTATATCATCTCGTTGCCATGGTTACTATCTCCGCCATGCATCATCAACCAACCAAAGGGTATATATCCTGCAATCCTCCCCCCCCCCGTACTGTTGATGTACTCTTGCGGTCATTTTTAAATTATCCTTAAGCAAAATTTTACTTGCATTTGATAGTAATGATATTGTTCATTGGGTCGCCTCTCTTTGGAATGGGCACAAATATGGATCTCTTCTAATTGGTTGACTAGGTGGCTGCCTTTCAGTTTCTTGGCATAGATACACTAGATCAACTCAGTGCCCGTGGGTTTGCTTTCTGGTTTTGGCTGTTTACTAGTCATGTGACATTATGTTGTTGTTGTTGTTAAGTGCCTTTGAGTCGGTTCCGACCCATAGTGACCCTGTACAGGGTTTCTGAGGGTGTAAATCCTTATGGGAGTAGAAAGCCTCATCTTTCTCCCGCGGAGCGACTGGTAGTTTCGAACCGCTGACCTTACGGTTCGCAGCCCGATTCGTAACCACTACGCTACCAGAGCTCATTATAGGATTTTCTTTTTATTTTGATTGTGATTTGTTGGCAGAGGAAAAAGGGGCATAAATTACAATGCTTGTGTGATAACATTATCTTTGTTGTTCTGTTGGCAAATAAAATTTGCCTGTGACCAGGTTTTTTTCATTCTGTCTTTTTCTAACAACAAATAAAAGGAGTTGGTTGTACTGATGTTAATTACTTTTGTTGTTAAGTCAGGTGGTTTGGACTCATAGCAACCCTGTATAGGGTTTCCAAGACTTTAGTTCTAAAACAAAAAGCCCAGTTGCCCTCAAGTTGATTCTGACTCCTGGTGAGCACATATGTGTTTGTAAAATGGGGCTGCAGAGGCTTTCCAATGGCTGTCATCTTTTGGAACTTGATCACTAGGCCTCGGGCACATCTGGGTGGACTCAAACCACTAATCTTTTGGTTAGTGACTGTATACTTAACCATATTCAGATAAGATCTAAATCACAGGAAGTTACAGTAAGGAGAAGTTTATTACTATAAGTTTATAATAATCATGTGCTGTTTTTTCCATTTATTATGTTGTTGTTTAGTGCCATCAAGTCAGTTCCGATTCATAGCGACCCTGTATAGGGTTTTCACAAAGTGGCTGGTGCATCTGAACCACCAACCTTGCAGTTCAAACCCACCTTTCGATCCAGTGCTTATCCTACAGTGTCACACCAGGACTCCTCATTCATTATAAGAAGTATAGAATGATTTGTTCATCGCAAAGTATATTAGCAATAGATACAGATCCATACTATTGTCATGTAAGTGTTATTTGCTAGGCTTGAAGTTGGAGTGCCAAAAATGTATTTGTAACAAAAGCAAACTGTTTGTTTGGTTATTTTTTTAAAGTAAACTGTTTAAAGGAACTTCCCAGGAAGCTCTTTTGGGATCCAGCTGAGTCTATATTTAATAAAGGCTGGTGGAAGGAGCCTTGGAGCACTGTAATAACAGCAGCAGTTCCTGAGTGCTTATTTATAAGAGCTTTCCATATATGAACTCATTTAACCCCCACAATAACCCCATGAGATATGTATATATTGTGATCACCTTTGTTGCTAATGTCAGATGGATCTAGGCTGAAAGCAGATAATATCAGAAAGATATTTGTGTTTTATAGACTATGCAAAGGCATTTGACTGTGTGAATCATAAATTATGGATAACATTAAGAAGAATGGAAATTCCAGAATACTTAAATTGTGTTCATGCAGTACCTATACATAGACTAAGAGGCAGTTGTTAAAACAAGGGGACACTGAATGATTTAAAATCAGGAAAGGTGTGCGCCAGGGTTATATCCTTTCACCATACTTATTCAATCTGTATGCTGAGTAAATACTCCAAGCAACTAGATTATAGGAAGAAGAACGTGGCATCAGGATTAGAGGAAGACTGATCATCTGTGATATGTAAATGACACAATGCCAATAAATAAGTGAGAAGATGCTCAAAATGGGTATGTCATAGAAATGGAAATTAAAACTATTATGAGTTACCACCCTATACTCATTCAAATGTTTGTTTATTGTTTGTTTTTAAAGTGGCAGTGCCAGGTTTGGTGAGAATGTGGAGTAATGGGAGAGTGCTGGACACTGCTGCTGAGTTGCTGAGTGTACAATGGTACTGTACTACGGCTCGATAGCTGCTGCATACCGTGATGCTGGGGCACCACTCGTAGCTATTTATCAACGGAAATGCATACGTATGTTCATTGAGAGATAAGCACAAGAATTTTTATAACAGCATTCTTCAAATAGCCCAGTTGGGGAACAACTGAAGTGATTAACATGGAATAGTCTGAATATTCCTACAGTAATTTACTCTACAGCAAAAATTGAAGTACTGCTATAAGCAAATTGTAGCTGAATTTCATGATGTTGAGATAAAGAAGCTTGCCATTAAAATATATATACTGCATGATTCTAAAACTAAACTATGGGTCTAGAAATCAGAATAGTGGTAAACCTTATGAGTGATGAATGTGTAGGAGGCTTCTTAAAAGTGGAGGGTCAGCGAAGAAGAGGAAGACCCCCAATGAGATGGGTTGGTACAGTGGCAGCAGCCCTGGGCTCCAGTGTAACAACGATTGTGAAGATGGCGCACCGGCCATTGTTCTGTTCTCTTGAACATAGGGTCGCTATGAATCGTCAGTGACTTGACAGCATTTAACAACAGTGAACAAGAACCCATTACTGTCTTTGGAGAAGCTTCAATTCAGAGCTTGTTTATGTATGGGTTTATTTTCCCTTTAGATACCAGTCTTCTGATAGCAATCACTATAAGATGTAATTTTAAAACTCACCATACAGTTATGCAGAAATTTATTTCTGACTCTAGTAAAGTTTGTTAATTCTGTTACTTTCACTCTTAATAATATATAAGATAAATTATTTCTCAGCACTCTGCTCTAGCTCACAAATAACATATTTAGCCTGATTTGTTATGGGTAGGAATAAGCATTTCTGTTGTCAGGAAAAAGCAACAAGAAGCTTTCTCAATGTGGAAAAACTAAAATTGGCAATTTGGTCAGGCTCTTATCATCTTTATGTGCTTTTCTCTTAATGTTTAAACTTCTTGGTTTTTTGGTGTGGCCTTCAAATAATTCTTAGAGCAAACAAAAAACATGGGAAAAGAGCCATTATATGACATCATTTGAAATAAAATATCAATCTTTAGACATTCACATATACCAAAGAAAGAACATTTAAGCAATTGGATATAGAAGAACAAACCAAAATAAGGAATAGAGAAATGACTTTTTGGAAAGAAATAAAAAGTTTCAATTTAAACTAAATATGTATTTTGTTAGCTTTCTGGGTCATGTTTGAAAAGTTGTCTTTTTCTTGCTAAGTTAAAATACAAAGAGGAACTACAAAATTTGTTTGGAAAAGGTCAATTCCAGGGTTACCATGTTTCCATATGGCAGTTCCAAGAGCTTCTTGTCTTAGAATGCAGTCAACTTCTTCATAAAATCGCATTTTTCTTTTGGGGCTGCCAGTTTCCTTTTGTACCACTCTGTATTCATATTTAAAATTTTTATATTTGGTACGGCATTATTTCCAGTCTCTGTCTATTCCAAGCTGCATCAGTCTTCAGGGAATTTCTTCAAATATTTCTGTATTTCTTGTGGACCCTTCAAGCATTTGCTTACTTTTTTCATCAGACCATATGTGTATGAGAGCTCTGACATCATTGTCACATCAGTGTTTCCCATTTTCTGTGTCGTTTACTGTTATGATCCGTAAGTGACTATTAGCATCTTCAAAAGGAATATAATTTTCAATAAGCCAACATTGATTTATATAACTCCCGAATGGCATAAAGCCCTTAGAATTACACTAATAATTTCAGTGTCAGGGTTAAATTTTACATAGCTATATTCAAAGAAAGTATTAACACTATAAGATACATCATTTGAAATACATTAGTATTTAATAGTAGAGTAAATAATTTTTCTTTCCTTCTTCTACTATTTCTTCTTCCAACTCAGTTATAATAAAGAAATATTTTGGGTAATACATAACAGGGTCTTACCTATTACTGCTTAAACTGGTATCAATTTCTAATATCAAAATAACATTATAGGATAATAATTTAGACCCTGTACCTGACTCAGTGATATTTTGTGCTGCTGGGGGACCACCCACATCTTTTGAGCCAGTACTTAAGCTATCTTCCTCTTCCAGAAAACAAACAAAAGTAGCAATATACACTTCTTGTATATAACATTCTAACTTACTTTTTACAATTGAAGATTGTGCTGAAAAACTAGTAGGGCTGGATTCCAGCTTGAAAACTGTATACATGAAGCCAAGAACAGTTGCCATTTCTAATCACATTTAAAAATGGCCTCATAGGATTCACCTCCTTCAGAACCTTGGAAGAACTCCATCTGAAAATTCATATTGTACTTCTGGGAGTCTGATAACACTTTTAGACCACATTTCATAACATCTATTATTGTTATACTTTAAGGCTGACAGATTTATTATTATTATTTTTAATGTTTTATTGTGAATTATGTGATAGTTTACATGGATAAACATTAGTTTTATATTCATCCTATCGTATATCATTTCATTGCTTTGGTTACAATCCCCTCCATGCATCATCAACCAATCAAATGGTATACACTACAAGCTGCCACCCAGTTGAAGGCTGACCTTCCACTTTCCCAAGCATGATGTCCTTTTCCAGGGACTGGTCCTTCCTGACTGTATATATGTCTGAAGTATGAGAGGTGAAGTCTTGCTACCCCGGCTTTCAAGAAACATTCTAGCTGGACTTGTTCCAGCACAGATTTCTTTGTTTGTCTGGCAGTCCATAGTAGCTTTAATACTCTTCTCCATCACGCAAATGCATCAATTCTAAGGTCTTCCGTATTCATTGTCCAACTTTTGCATGCATATGAGGCTATTGAAAAAACCATAGCTTGGATCAGGTGCACCATAGTCTTGAAATTGACATCTTTGCTCTTCAAAACTTGAAAGAGGTCTTGTGCAGCAGATTTACCTAATGCAGTATGTTGTTTGATATCTTGATTGTTGTTTTCCATGAGTGTTGATTGTGAATCCACGCAAAATGAATGAAGTCTTCTAAAGCTTCAATCTTTTCTCTATCATGATGTTTTGTATTGGCCCATTGGTGAGGATTTTTGCTTTCTTTATATTGAAGTGCAATGTACTGAAGACTGTGATCTGTGATCTTCTTCAGTAAGTATTTTAAGTATTTTTTTTTAACGTTTTATTGTGAATTATGTGATAGTTTACATGGGAGAACATTCGTTTCACATTCATTCTATCGTATATCGTTTCATTGCCATGGTTACAATCCCCTCCATGCCTCATCAGCCAACCAAAGGATATACACTACAAGCCTGCACCCTGGTCGTCAGCACACAGTCCCTCTCCCTCTCTGGAGCTAAAGTCCCCAGCTTTCCTACACTGAAATGTTAATCACTCCCCTCCTTGCTATAAAACGTCTACCTTTACATTTCCAACCCTCACAATCAGTCCTGATAACAATTATTCACTATTGTATCATAAGAGACCTATCTGCATTTCATTTCATCAGCCCCGATTAGACAGATTGGATACTACTCAGTGGAGATTCTACCTTCCTCCATGCCCTCTGGATCTAGGTTCCCTCCTGAAAGCTTGTAAGCCAGTCACTTCTTGCATTTGTAGGCCCCCCCCATTTTGGGTAGCCAATGTCCAAGTTGCCCATCCCTGTCAACTCTGTGTGGAGGGGGTGGGAATGATCCTTGCTGTAAGGATTTGTTTCCTCTTTTGAGCTACTGCGTCCATAGGTGTAGGTCATTCAGTAAGTATTTTAAGTCCTCTTCATTTTCAGAAAGCAAGGTTATATCATCTACTAATTAGTTAATAATGTGTTAATCAGTCTTCTTCCAATCCATATGCTAAAATCTTCATATAATCCAGCTTCTCGAATTGTTTGTTCCACATACATATTGAGTAAGTATGGTGAAAGACTACAACCCTGGCACACACACCTTTCCTGGTCTTAAATCGTTATGTATCCTTTTGTTCTGTTGGAATGACTGCCTCTTGGTCTATGTACAGGCTCCTCATGAGCACAGGTTATATTGAATTTAAGTTTTTAAATTTACTTGATTTTCAGCTCCTAATTTGTCTGTATTTTCTTGATGTCTCCAGTATCTAGTTAGATTGCATCTGTTGAATGGGTAAGTATTGATATACACAGAAATGCTTGAATAGTATATTTTAATGCAAAAGTCTTCTCTTTGTTGCTAACAGTTTTTGGTGTTTTGTTTTGTTTTGTTTTGTTTTGGTTGAGAGTAGCACTAGTAAAACTTTCTGCATTGATGGAAATAATAAGTAGCCACTGCACTAGGCTATTGACTACTTGAATATGGCTATTTTGTTAAGTGTTGTTGATATCAGTTCTGACTCAGAGCACCTCTGTATAGGGTTTCTAAGGCTTTGAATATCTGCAGGCGCAAAAAGACTCATCTTTCTGCCATGGAGTGGCTAGTGGGTTTGAACTTCTGAACTTGTGGTCTGAAGTCCTGTGCTTCCAGAGCCATCGTGCTCCCTGAATGTGGCTTCTTGTTTTTAGGTGCCATCAAGGAGGTACCAACTCATAGTGACCCTGTGCACAACAGAAAGAAACACTGTCCAGCTAGTGAAACTGAAAACACGAATTTTAAATTTTATTTAGTTGTAAGTCAGAAGCCTGGTGGTTCAAAGTCACTAGTCGCTTCTCGGAAACCCTATACACAGGATCTCTATGAGTTGGAAGCAACTCGAAGGCACTCAGCAAACCACCACCCACATGTTGTGATTAAGATAAGCATAGAGACACATGCAGTTGTAAAAACTAGAACAGCAAGGAGAATAAACAAGATGACACATCCAGTAGAAGTGCAGTGAGGAGCTCCATCAGCAACAACACAGAATACTGGACCAAGCAGGCTCAGGGGATGGTCCCAGAACTCTGAACCACATATAATGGAATATTTAGAAGGTTGAAAGGCTTAAAGCTAGGGGAATTTGTAGCAGAAGCAAAAAATCCATTGCTTTCTAATTCAAGATGCTCAGCTGCTCCTGAAGATGCCATCTTAGGATAGAACAAGCTGGGAAAGAGCAGAGTAGCCATGACACCTGACAGAACCGCAGAGATAAAGATGTGGACATTTTTTGTGTGTGTGTCTGTTCATTGGTCTGTCACTATCTGTGCACCTCCATTCTAGTAACTAGAGGGGGTGCCTGAGCAACTGGATACCCTACCGTCACTCCCAGAGGGTTCTACTATGCAGGCTCACAGATCTACTCAAAATTTAAAGTGACAGTTTCCACTTAAAACCAAATGGCAGCGCAAAATGGCCACAGTTGGCCTAAAACAGTTTATCACTAGGAAAAAGGCCTAAACGGGCATTGTGGGTAGGACAGGCAGACCAAAGAGGAAATAGGCTGAAAATTAAATTCTGAATTACGTCACAAAGACCACCAGTGGCATCTTGAAATTTCTCAGGAAGAAGAGTGCATAGGGAAGCCCATCTCCTGATCACATCTACCTGGAGGCAATCAGAAAACAAAAAATACACACACATCTAAGTATTAAGGCCACAGATAACTCCTGAATATGCCCAAAAAAACAGAAACAGATGACTATATCAGCACATACCGAGAAATGAGATAAAGTGACTGAGGCAAATGAGCTGGAAGCATACCTACACTTCATACTGGAAGATGGGCTTTGGCAATGCCTGAGAAGGAATTCAGAAAAATGATTATAAAATATATCAAAACACTATACAATGGAGTTGAGAAAACTAAGTAAGAAGTCAGGAAAGCACTACAGGAACAATCAAATAAAATAGATACAGCATTGGAAACAATGCAAAACCTACAGAAAGAGGGCCAAATGATTAATAATAGAATATCAGAAATGGACACTACACTGTCAAAGGGCAAAGGAGTAGAATCGAAGAGTTAGAAGCCAGAACTAGTGAGCTAGAAGATAAAGCTTTCCAACACTACTTAGAAGAGCAAACACAAAAAAGGATTTAAAAAAACCTGAAGAAGGCCTAAGATTCATGATGGACAACATGAAGAATAACAAGTGGTTCTCACTTGAGCATGCATCAGAATTACCTAGAGGACTATTGGAAGAGATTGCTGGGACCCAGTTTTTGGCTCTGGATGGCACTACATAATTTGCATTTCAAACCTGCTCCCAGGTTGATGCTGTAGGTGCTCCACTTTGAGAACAGCAGCCACAGGGAACATTGCTTTTGTTAATAATTGACACATTCCACTTCTGTATTTTATAAATAGGAACATTATCCAACAAGACTCATATAATATTTTAAACATTCTAGTCTTTGTAATATGACATCACACGCACACACAAATAAAAAATACGTTTTACCTTTGTCAGGACTTCGGTTTATATCTGTATCTCTTAGGTCTTACCTTTGTCAGGACTTCGGTTTATATCTGTATCTCTTAGGTCTTCTGACATAGTACTGACTGAGTCATCTTTAACTGCATCTCCAGCGATGACTGTATGAACATAATGGGATATATAATTGTTTTTTGTGTTGGTTTTTGTTAATTCACTTTCACAGTTTCAACCTTTTCAATGTATTATTTTCCATTTTAGCGTGAACCTGCTACTAAGTAATGTGGTTATTTGTGTTTTGATCATTTAAATTTCTCCACCCTCTAAGTCTCTAGCTAGGTTCTCTGACAATTACTGATTGAGCTCCTTCTCCAACAATTACTGGGTGAACATAATTGTGCCCTGCTATTGGACTGCTTTCTCTGGCATCAGTTTACATTTCTAATTTTAATGGAGCAGAGGTATTTTTCTCGAGTTGGTCAGTTTCTTCTCTCACCATTGAAACATTTTGGGGCTTCTACCACCATTTTCCCTGTACAGGGTTGCTATGGGTCGGAACCAACTCGACGGCACTTAACAACAACAACAACAACCACCATTTTCCAGTTGTAACTTGTCATTCACTTCTCTGCTCTTCTCCTCTGCTCTATCTCCCCTAGACACCCACACACTCATAATCTTAGAATTAAGAATGTATCATTTAAGCCAGATATTGAAATCTGGAAACCTTTTGGTTGGTAGATGTCGTTAGACCATCTTGTCCGTTCTCCCCATTTTACAGAGTCTAAAGGAGACATACTGTCTTGAATACATACTGTCAATTGAATACATACTGAATTAGAGCTTTGATCTTAACTCTGGCCTAGTGTTAACATTCTGTGTGTATTATACCTTAATCTGTTAGATTATGTTTGTTTGAAGTTCAGCATTTTGGTGTCCCTGAAGAATTTTCTAAAACATTCTCATGGGTTTTATACTCTTCTAACTTCATTTCAATAACTCCTGCCATCTAGGGCTGCATATCTGCTCTACTGAAATTTGTTTATTTTTCAACTTTATTTTGGAAATCTAATATTGTTTCCTTAGTATAACTTTGAAAATGAAATGGAACACATAAACATCGATATCTTAGGCATTAGTGGGCTGAAATGGACTGGTACTGGCCATTTGAATCTGATAACCACATGGTTTACTATGCAGGGAATGACAAATTGAAAAGGAATGGTGTTGCATTCATCATCAAAAAGAATATACCCAGATCAGTCATGAGGTACAATGCTATAAGTGATAGGATAATATCCATGCGCCTACAGGGAAGCCCAGTTAATACCACTATT
>NW_006408633.1:4750355-4757579 GCF_000296735.1 Chrysochloris asiatica
GTGGAGGGTCAGAGAAAAAGAGGAAAGACCCCTAAAGAGATGGATTGGCCAGGTGGCATCATTGATGGACTCAAGTGTGGCAGCGGTAGTGTGGTTGGCCCAGGATCGGACATGTTTCGTTCTGACTCGATGGCTCCTGACAACAACAAGTATAACTTTGCTGGAGATGATCAGATATATATTAAGTTTGTTTCATGATTAATGTTTTACGACATTTGATGAAACCTATTTAAAGTATATTCATCTCATTGTGCTAATGAACATATTTATGCAACATAACATTACACTAAGATGACTTTACTTCCTACCTGTCTGATCTTCTTCCATTTTTACATTGGTACATTCTGTATCTTGTTCTCCGTTTTCAAATTCTTGTTCTTGTGATTTTTTTGTTTTATTTTGTCTGAGAATAGCATCCAACTCAGTAAAAAATTTCATACTCTTAGTCATGCCTAGCTCTTGAGCAGTTCTTACAATTTTGTATTCATGCTTTAGATTTTTGTACTTTGTCCTACACTGCTTCCAGTCTCTCTCTATTCCAAATTTCTGAAGCTTGGCAGCAATCTCTTCAAATATTCTTTTATTTCTCACGGCTCTCTCTAGTTGTTGCTGTATGCTTGTATCAGACCAGATGCCTAGTAGAGCCTTAACTTCCGGAACAGTCCAGTGTTTTCCGCCTTCATTTGCTACAGTTGGAATAAAAGTTGAATTGTCAGGAGTTTCCATTATTGATGCAGAGTTACCTGTGTTCAGTATACAGAAAGAGACATGGGTTACATACATTACACACAATAAATAATTGGATGGAAAGTTATCTTAAAAGTCATTTCTACATAGGTGATTAGTTAACAAATCATAGCTTAGCTTTGGGAAAATCAGTATAGAATCTGAGTCTGTTCACTATTATTACATTCATGATAAAGTTGTAGTTTTGATTAGTTCAGATTTTGATCACCTGTATGATTTCTTTATTTTCCATCCTACTTTTATATGTGGGGCATCTATCAGTATGTAGTGAAAATTTAGTATATTGTTTTGTAAATGTTGCCAGTACAATGTTTTTAACAGGTGGTACAACTCAAATACATGCCTTTCACAAAAGAAATATGAAACAAAATCCAGCTTGATCATTACTGGGAATAATGAGGCATTGGTGATTCTGTGGTAGAACTCTTGCCTCCCATGCAGGAGAACCAAGTTCGAATCCCTGGCTGCTGTACCTCATGCACACCCACCTTGTCATTAGTGATTACAGTTTTGCTATAATGCTGATGAGCTTTTAGCAGAACTTCCAGATGAAGATGGACTAGGAAAGTGTCTAGTAATGTACTTCTGAAAACCAGTCAATGCCTTGGAGTCGCTGTATAGGGTTTCTGAGGAGCAGCTGGTAAACTTGAACCGTTGATATTGAGATTCAGACAGACTTTGCAGTCCAGGGCATTAACCCACAGTGCTACACCAGACCTCCCAAATCTACTTCTGTGAATCAGGCAGTGAAAACCCTGCTGTTCATAGTGATTCATTCCACAGCCAGTCATGGGGATGGTGCAGAGCTCTATTGTGCATGTCCCACTCAGTGGCAGCTAGCAATGACAAAAATATGTCATTTTAGTCATTAGATTTCTTATTTGAAGAATAAAAGCTGGAAATTAGAGGACTAATAGTTCCAAGTGGTGGTGGTGGTTATGTGCTGCGGAGTCGGTTCTGACTCAGCGACCCTGTAAGGGTTTCCGAGGCTGTAAATCTTTACGGGAGCAGAACGCCTCATCTTTCTCCCACGGAACAGCTGGTAGTTTCGAACTGCTGACCTTGCAGTTCACAGCCCGATTCATAACCTCTATGTTAATATTTCTGAGTAGTCACATATTTTAGAAATTATTTATTTTTTTCATATGTTGTTGTAAAGTGTCATCAAGTCAGTTCTGACCCATACCGACTCTGTATAGGGTTTCCGACGAGCAGCTGGTAAGCTTGAACTGCCGACCTTGCAGTTCAAACTGCTTTGCAGTTGGGTGCCTTAACCTATAGGGCCACACCAGGACTTGGTAAAAAGGGGGAAACATAATTAACTCTAGTTGTTCCTACTGGGGAAACATAATTAACTCTAAATATAAAGTATCTTTTTTCTCATATTTAAAACCAATCTTGTTTTTTATAAAAATTTTGCCCCATCATGCTATACCTAGTTCCAGTGGTCGAACACGCGAAACCAAAAGTAATGGATTTTCTGAGATGTCTTCTTCATCTTCTAATGCAACGGACATTTTCCCTGGAAAGAGAACAGAGTTCCTTTTGGATATAGCAACTAAATGAAATAAAAATTGGGTTACTGTAACTAGTACAAGTTATAGATATGTGATGTTGTTGTTAAGTGCTGTCAAGTTGGTTCTAACTCATAGTGACCCTGTATCGGGTTTAAGAGGAGCAGAGGTGGGTTTGAACCTTGTGGTTCTAAATTCTGCACTGATCCTACAGCGCCACACCAGGAGTCCATAGATATGTAATATAGACACATTTTATAACAATGTAATATTGTTGTTAAGTGCTATGGAGTTGTTTCTGACTCATAGTGACCCTGCACAGGGTTTCTGAGGCTACAAATCTTTACGGGAGCAGAAAGCCTCAGCTTTCTCCCGTGGATCAGCTGGTAGTTTCGAACTGCCAACCTTGAGGTTAGGAGCCCAGTTCATAACCACTACAGTACCAGAGCTCCTTAACAATGTAGTATTGTTGTTGTCATGTGCCGTGGAGTTGATTCTGACTCATAGGGTTTCCGAGGCTGTAAATCTTGACGGGACCAGAAGGCCTCATCTTTCTCCCGTGTAACAGCTGGTAGTTTCAAACTGCTGGCCCTGAGGTTAGCAGCCTAATTTGTAACCACTACGCTACCAGAGCTCCTTGCAATGTATTATGGTGGTGGCTGTCGGTTCCAACTCATAGCGACCCTGTACAGGGTTTCCGAGGATGTAAATCTTTTTGGGAGCAGAAAGCCTCATCGTTCTCCCATAGAACAGTTGGTAGTTTCAAACTGTTGACCTTGCTGTTCGCAACCCAATTCGTAACCACTGTGCTACCAGAGCTCCTGCAATGTAGTATAGTAAGGTTAAAATATTTATGTATATAAAAAGCAATCTCATTGCTTTTAACCTGTTAATATGATTTATATTGAAATTCTACTAAATTTGGTAATTTTATAAATTTCTAGAAGAAAAAGAAAGTTGTGGTTAATTTTCAAAGTAAATGAAGGATCCTGCAACCTGAGAATTAGTGAGGAAATATTGGCAAACATGAGCTGACAGTTTAGAGTTTTAATCAGTTGATTGATAACAAATAAAAATTTCCAGGATTTAATCTGAATGCATTAAGGAAGGAGTTACGCAAAAGAAAAACCATGCCAGCCTTGAAAAGTGGAAGGAGTCACTCCCTGATTGACTTGCTTTATGTTTGGGGTGTATTTATTTATATCATTCTTCTAAAAATAGGGCACAGGCTACCTTTTAAGTAATCAAATGAGGAGGTTAATGTTGATGTTGATCATAGCATTCCCACACCCAGTTTCCAAGTTTGTTTAACTGACTAACAGAAATAGCTCTGTATTTTATGTCAGAAAAGCAAATGTTGGGTGTGAATTTAATGGCATAAGCATTCATTCAAAATTAAACTTCACTATTAGGATTTACACCCTTGGAAACCCTGTACAGGGTCGCTATGGGTCGGAACCGACTTGACGGCACTTAACAACAACAACAACATTATAATTACAGGCATTCCCATTAAAAAGACAAGGAATGCTGTTACTCATTTTAACGATTACATTAGAGATCCCACAATGACTATGCATCTATGGGCTTGAGCATAACAACTGTGAGGATGGCATCAGACCGACCGGGCAGTGTTTTGTTTTGTTGTGCATGGATTCAATATGAGTTAAAGTCAATTCAGTGACATCTAGTAACAACAGGATTAAACTAGGAAAGTAGATGCATGGAAAACACAAAGGCATTGCTATTTGAAGATGGCATAATTATTTCTTAAGTTCTCAACATTCAAAAAACAAATCAAGTTTGATACTGAGGCTAAATTGCAGCAAAGGAATGTTTTACTTTTAGTTGGGAGCATGTGTTTGTTTTCTCTGAGAACATAAAAATCTGGCTACTTAGCAGCATACTTCTTTATGTTCCCAAAACTCATGTTTCATTAAAAGGGACATGGTTTGAGTCCCTAGAGGAAGCCAAAACTGCAGTTTAGACATGGTGTGATTCAAAGAGCGCAGTTAGTTCTTCAGGGAAGGGTGAGAGAGAATTGCTGCTGCTATTGTTGTTACGTGCTGTGGAGTCGGTTCCAACTCATAGTGACCTTTTATAGGGTTTCCAAGGAGCAGCTAGTGGGTTTGAACTGCCGACCTTGTGGTTCACAGCTCAGTGCTAATCCTACAGCAGGATCTGTTAAGTTGGGAGTCAATTGACCTGACACCAGCAGTCTGTCAAGTCAGTTCCGATTCACAGTGATCCTGTATAAGGTTTCCTAGGAATGGCTGATAGCTTGAACCGCCAACCTTGCAGTTCAAACTGACTTTGCAGTCAAACACTATCATCAAAGTGCATAGACTTAGATGGGAGGATGTGTTGAGAAATGGTAGCTGACATTTTGTTTTGTTGCTTTCTCTGTTTGTTTTTTTTTAGCATTTTATTTGGTTGTTGTTAACCTTGTAGAGTGGAAACAAAAGAAAGCAGTTGGCTAAAGGTGTTCTGTAATTATGCATACAAAGTGAGCAGGACGGTGGAGCCCCTAGAGTTGGTGAAAGGTGTGTTTGAGTCCTTTGACTAGCAAGGTTCCGGCTACCTGCTGCCTAACAGAGGGGACTTCAGCCTCTATTTTTACCACTTGGATGAAGTGGATCCCAACAGTGGAAAAGGAGCGTTCATTGTATTCATTTTTTAGTTTACTGTTGTTACTGCTGTTAGGTGCCATAACTTGCTTGTTCTTATAGTAGCCTATCAGATTCCCATTTTTGTCTTTGATTTTTCTTGCTGGTCTTTCATCAAGAATTATCTTCTCTTCCTCTAGTTGCTCTAGGCTGGTTGGCTTAGCCTTTCAAGTGGGAATGTCCCACCTCAGAAGGTTCTAGATGGGGCTCAGGATTCCACCTAAAGTCCGGAGCTAATGCCTTTAATCCTGAGTTCCACCTTAATCCTGCTTCATTAACAACTCACTTCAATATGGATTCATAATCATAGGCATGTTGTTGTGTGCCTTCCGGTAGGTTCCTGTTCATAGAGACCTTGTATAGGGTTTCTAAGGAGCAGCTGGTGGATTTGAACTACCAACCCTGTGTTTATCAGTCCAGTGCTTATCCTACAACCACCATACCAGGATTCCATTAGTAGGCACAGAGATTAGGATTTTCATCCAGAAGGAGCTCTGGTAGCGTAGTGGTTACGAATCGGGCTGTGAACCGCAAGGTCAGCAGTTCGAAACTACCAGCGGTTCCGTGGGAGAAAGATGAGGCGTTCTGCTCCCGTAAAGATTTACAGCCTCGGAAACCCTGTGCAGGGTCGCTATGAGTCGGAACCGACTCCACGGCACTCAACAACAACAACAACAACAACTTCACAGAATGGAAGAATGTGGTGGAAAGGGGGTCATTAAATATGGTCGAATGCATTTGGCACTTTTTTTCTTTCAGAGTTTTATTTTTTTCTGACTGTTTCTCTGTTGTTGTTGTTAAGTGCCGTAGAGTTAGTCCTGACTTAAAGAAACCCTGTATAGGGTTTCTGAGGAGTGGCTGGTGAGTTTGAACCACCGACCTTGCAATTGAAACCAACCTTGTGGTCAAGTGCCACACCAGGACTCTAGTATACTGGTACTGAAAGATTTGTCTTCAAGTTCACTAACTGAATTTGATTCCATTGCTTCAATGTATACTCCTTTGTCTGTAGTAAATTTCTGAAATCTTACTATTAATCTTCTTGAACTCTATTTGGAAATTTTGTGTTGTTTTTACTTATTTTTTCCCTCTGTTTGTCCTTATAGTATTTTCCTGAATTCTTCTAAAGCCTTTTCTGTATTCTCCTTTCATCTACGGTTTTTTATATCATCCTCTCAATCATTTGAAAGTACCTAAATATTCTAGTTCTAGTTCTAGTACCTTCCTTGTCTCTGAAACATTTTTTTGCTTCTACATTTTGGTCACTTGTTTGAGCCACTCTGTCCAGCTTGTTTGTTTGAATTGTTGCTGTCTCTGAGACACTGTAGTATTATTGTTTTGCATTTAATTGATGATTGTATGTTGGTGTGTCCTTAGGTACTTACCAACTGCCTTCTGGTGTGTGTGATTAGAAACTGGAAGTTTGGGCACACTTCTCTGTTCACTGTTTGTGTCACTCGGTGCAGGCTGAGTTTGCCTGAGGTTAGCTGCTATCATTGATCAGATGGTCTGTTGTTAAGTGTCATTAAGTTGGTTCCGACCCACAGCAACCCTGTATAGGGTTTCCAAGGAGGAGCTGGTGAGCTTGAACTGCCAACCTTGCAGTTCAAACAGCTTTGAAGTTTGGCTCATGAACCCACAGCGCCATACCAGGTGTGGTCTGTTTTTGTTGTTAAGTGCCGTTGAGTCGGTTCCGACCCACAGCTACCCTGAACAGGGTTTCTGAGGCTATAAATCTTTATGGGAGCAGAAAGCCTCATCTTTCTACCGTGGAGCAGCTAGTAGTTTCGAACTGCTGACCTTGATGTTAGCAGCCTGATTCGTAACCACAGTGTCTGTGTGTATTTTCTTCTACAGAGGAGAGAGCAGCCATGCTCATTCAGAACAGCTACAATTGTACCTTCTGCAGCCCCACCCACTAGGCAAGAGTTATTACCAGCTCCTAGACCACGCATATTAATAATACTGGAGAAAAAACAACAACCCACAGGCTGTAGCAAGGAAACAGAATATAATAAGTAAAACAAAATAAGGAGAAAGGAAAAATAAAAGCATGAAAGAGAAAATACAGGGAAAACACTTAAACAAAAGGGAAGAAAAGAGAAAGAGGCAAAAGAATCATCTAGAGAAAAATTTGGGGAAAAGAGAAACAAGAAATAAGGTAAGCAGAGAAAAGGATAAAAACTAAGGAAAGGAAAGGAAAACTGGATGGGGAAAAAACCCACAGTGAAAGGTAACAACGGAAGCAAACAATGCCTGGTCCTGTGCAAACCTCACAGTTATGTCAGTCTGTCTAG
>NW_006408633.1:4757844-4759422 GCF_000296735.1 Chrysochloris asiatica
CCCTCTCCAGGAACTGTTTTCTCCTGGCAACGTGTCCAAAGAATGAGACATAATTTCACTATACTCACTTCTAAGGTGCATTCTGGCTGTATGTCTTCCAAAACAGATTTGTTTATTCTTTTGGCAATTCATGTTAGTTACTTCCAGTATTCTTTCTTTCAATATTCTCTAACATCATAACATCAATTCTTCAGTCTTTCTTATTGTCCAACTTTCACATGCATATAAAGCAATTGAAAATACTTTGTCTTGGGTCAGAAGTATCCTATACAAGTACCTAACATCTTTGCTCTTTAACACTTGAAAAGGAGGTCTTCTGCAGTAGTTTTGCCTATTACAATATATTGCTTGATTTCTTGACTTCTGCGTCCATGAGCACTGATTGTGGATCAAGTATTCTGGAATTCCCATTGTTTGCAATGTTATGAATCTCTTTTGACATACATTTTCGTCTTTTCTTTTTTTAGGGAGGGGTGTGCGGGTGGGTAGGAGTTGGGGTGGCTGTTGTTAAAGTGCTGACAAGTCTATTCTGATCCATAGTGACCCTGTATAGGGTTTCCAAGGAGCCTCTGGTGAGCTTGAACCGCCAACCTTGCAGTTCAAATGACTTTGCAGTCTGACACATTAGCTCACATTTGCCACGGAATTGGTCCCGACAAATAGTGACCCTATAGGGTTTCCGAGGCTATACATCCTTATGTGAGCAGAAAGCCTCATCTTTCTCCCAAGGAATGGCTGGTAGTTTCGAACTGCTAACTGTAACCAGTACACTGCTAGAGCACTTTTATCTATTTGATTTCCTCTCATTTGTAAGTTCTATAACTGGATTATTCCCTCTTTTTGCCTGATGGTTTTGTTGTTCAAATATTATCTCTGGTTCTCTGTTTTCATTCGTTTTTTTTGTTTTTTTTTAAAATTGTGAATTGAGTGATAGTTTATATGGGAGAACATCAGCTTTATGCCATCATTTCATTGCAATGATTACAATCTCCTCCGTGCATCATTGTTCAACAGTATTGGCTTCCATTCCCTGTGTTTTTTTAAATTTTGTTTTGTTTTGTTGGGAGGTGGGAGGCTGTGGGTAGGGGAATGTACAAAAAAACACTCAGGAATATATAATAATTTAAACTACTAAAGGGTACATTCTACAAACCTGCCTCCTGGCCACTGTTTCATTCTTATAGGTCTATTTTACTTTGCATAACCACTGGACTACTAACTGCAAGGTCGGTCAGTGGTTCAAACCCATCAGTTGTTCCACAGAAACCATATAGAGGGAAATTTGAAAGACAATTGTATTAATAACTAGTCTTGGTAGACGTGTAGATACTCTCCTATCACAGACAGCATTGTCCTTCAGGATAGATCTTCAAATGTGCCTTTTTAATTTGTTATTCCTGGCACAGTAGCATATATATGATTGCTTTGAAATGGCCACAACCATTCAGCTCACCAATGCCTAGGATATCAGTTTTTATGCATTCCATTTTGATGACTTCCAAGTTTTCTTAGATTCATACCTCATATATTCCCTGCTCTTATTATTAATGAATTTTTGCAAGTTTCCTCTTTTTTTTT